>NW_027276763.1:0-35462 GCF_030028105.1 Mobula birostris | reverse complement strand
TCCTGAATCTCATGCCCTGAAACTCATGCCCTGAATCTCATGACCTGAAACTCCTGCGCTGAAACTCATGCCATGAATCTCATATCCTGAAACACACGCCCTGAATTACATGCTCTGAAACTCCTGCCCTGAAACTCATGCCCAGAAACTCATGCCCTGAATCTCATGCCCTGAAACTCAAGCCCTGATTCTCCTGCCCTGAAGCTCATGCCCTGAAACTTCTGCGCTGAAACTCCTGCACTGAATCTCATGCGCTAAATCTCATGACCTTAAACTCAAGCCGTTAATCTCCTGCCCTGAAACTCATGCCCTGAATCTCATGCACTGAAACTCCTGCCCTGAAACTCATGCACTGAAAGACATGCCCTGAAACTCTTGCACTGAACCTCTTGCACTGAAACACCTGCCCTGAATCTCCTGCCCTGAAACTGCTGCCCTGAATCTCAAGCCCTGAAACCACAGACCTGAAACCCATGCCCTGAAACTCATGTCGTGAATCTCATGCCCTGAAACTCATGTCCTGAATCTCATGCCCTAAAACTTATGCCCTGAAACTCATGCCCTGAATCTCATGTCGTGAAACTCCTGCCCTCAAACTTATGCACTGAAACTCATGCTCTGAATCTCCTGCCCTGAAACTCCTGCAATGAAACACGTGCCCTAAAACACCTGCCTTGAAACGCATGCCCCGAATTTCATGCCCTGAAACTCTTGCACTGAAACACCTGCCCTAAAGCACATGCCCTGAATGTCATGCCCTGAAATTCCTGCCCTGAAACTCATGCCCTGATTGTCATGCCCTGAAACTCCTGCCCTGAAACTCAAGCCCTGATTCTCCTGCCCTGAAACTCATGCCCTGAATCTCATGCCCTGAAACTTCTGCCCTGAAACTCATGCACTGAATCTCATGCGCTAAATCTCATGAACTTAAACTCAAGCCGTGAATCTCCTGGACTGAAACTCACGTCCTGAATCTCAAGCTCTGAAACTTCTGCCCCGAAACTCCTGCACTGAAATACTTGCCCTAAAACACCTGCCTTGAAACTCAAGCCCCGAATCTCATGCCCTGAATCTCCTGCCCTGAATCTCCTGCCTTGAAACTCATGCCCTGAATCTCATGCCCTGAAACTCTTGCACTGAAACACCTACCCTAATACTCATGCCCTGAATCTCATGCCGTGAAACTCATGCACTGAAACTCCTGCCCAGTAACTGATGCCCTGAATCACATGAACTGAAACTCATGCCCTGAACCTCATGCCCTCAAAGTCAAGCCCTGAATCTCATGCACTGAAACTCATGCCCTAAATCTCATACCCTGAAACTCCTGCCCTGAAACTCATGCACTGAAACTCATGCACTTAAACTCATGCCCTGAATCTCATGCCTTGAAACTCCTGTCCTGAATCTCATTCCCTGAAACTCATACCCTGAATCTCATGCCCTGAAACTCCTGCACTGAAACTCACGCCCTGAGTTACATGACCTGAAACTCCTGCCCTGAAAATCATGCCCTGAAACTCATGCTCTGAATCTCATGCCCTGAAACTCAAATCCTGATTCTCCTGCCCTGAAACTCATGCCCTGAATCTCATGCCCTGAATGTTCTGCCCTGAAACTCATGCACTGAATCACATGAGCTAAATCTCATGACCTTAAACACAAGCCGTGAATCTCCTGCCCTGAAACTCATGCACTGAAAGACATGCCCTGAAACTAATGCACTGAAACCCATACCCTGAAACTCATGTCCTGAATCTCATGCCCTGAAACTCATGCCCTGAAACTCCTGCCCTGAATCTCCTGCCTTGAAACTCATGCCCTGAATCTCATGCCCTGAATCTCCTGCCCTTAATCACCTGCCTTGAAGCTCATGCCCTGAATCTCATGCCCTCAAACTCTTGCACTGAAACACCTGCCCTAAAACACATGCCCTGAATGTCATGCCCTGAAATTCCTGCCCTGAAACTCATGCCCTGAATCTCATGCCCTGAAACTCTTGCACTGAAACACCTACCCTAAAACCAATGCCCTGAATCTCATGCCCTGAAACTCATGCCCTGAAACTCATGCTCTGAAACCCCTGCCCTGAAAATCATGCACTGAAAGACATGCCCTGAAACTCTTGCACTGAACCTCTTGCACTGAAACACCTGCCCTGAATCTCCTGCCCTGAAACTGCTGCCCTGATTCTCAAGCCCTGAAACCACAGACCTGAAACCCATGCCCTGAAGCTCATGTCGTGAATCTTATGCCCTGAAACTCATGTCCTGAATCTCATGCCCTGAAACTCATGCCCTGAAACTCATGCCCTGAATCTCATGCCGTGAAACTCCTGCCCTCAAACTCATGCACTGAAACTCATGCTCTGAATCTCCTGCCCTGAAACTCCTGCACTGAAACACGTGCCCTAAAACACCTGCCTTGAAACTCAAGCCCCGAATTTCATGCCCTGAATCTCCTGCCCTGAATCTCCTGCCTTGAAACTCATGCCCTGAATCTCATGCCCTCAAACTCTTGCACTGCCCTAAAACACATGCCCTGAATGTCATGCCCTGAAATTCCTGCCCTGAAACTCATGCCCTGAAACTCATGCACTGAATCTCATGCCCTGAAACTCTAGCACTGAAACACCTACCCTAATACTCATGCCCTGAATCATATGCCCTGAATCTCATGCCGTGAAACTCATGCACTGAAACTCCTTTTTCTGTAACTGATGCCAAGAATCACATGCACTGAAACTCATGCACTGAACCTCATGCCCTGAAACTGAAGCCCTGAATCTCATGCACTGAAACTCATGCCCTAAATCTCATACCCTGAAACTCCTGCCCTTAAACTCATGCACTGAAACTCATGCACTGAAACTCATGCCCAGAATTTCATGCCTTGAAACTCCTGTGCTGAATCTCATGCCCTGAAACTCATACCCTGAATCTCATGCCCTGAAACTCATGCACTGAATCTCATGTGCTAAATCACATGACCTTAAACACAAGCCGTGAATCTCCTGCCCTGAAACTCCTGTCCTGAATCTCATGCCCTGTAACTCATGACCTGAATCCCATGCCCTGAAACTCAAGCCCTGATTCTCCTGCCCTGAAACTGATGCCCTGAATCTCATGCCTTGAAACTCCTGCCCTCAAACTCATGCACTGAAACTCATGCTCTGAAACACATGCCCTGAATCTCATGCCCTGAAACTCTTGCACTGAAACTCCTGCCCTGAAACTGATGCCCTGAATCTCATGCACTGACACTCATGCCCTGAACCTCATGCCCTGAAACTCAAGCCCTGAATCTCATTCACTGAAACTCATGCCCTAAATCTCATACCCTGAAACTCCTGCCCTGAAACTCATGCACTGAAACTCTTGCTATGAATCACATGCCCTAAAACTCCTGCCCTGAATCATCTGCCCAGAAACTCATTATCTGAATCACATGCCCTGAAATTCCTACCCTGAATCTCATGCCCTGAAACTAATGCCCTAAATTTCATGCCTTGAAACTCCTGCCCTCAAACTCATGCACTGAAACTCATGCAGTGAAACTCATGCCCTGAATCTCATGCCTTGAAACTCCTGCCCTGAATCTCATGCCTTGAAACTCATGCCCTGAATCTCATGCCCTGAAACTCCTGCCCTTAAACTCATGCACTGAAACTCATGCACTGAAACTCATGCCCTGAATTTCATGCCTTGAAACTCCTGTGCTGAATCTCATGCCCTGAAACTCATACCCTGAATCTCATGCCCTGAAACTCATGCACTGAATCTCATGTGCTAAATCTCATGACCTTAAACTCAAGCCGTGAATCTCCTGCCCTGAAACTCCTGTCCTGAATCTCATGCCCTGTAACTCATGACCCGAATCCCATGCCCTGAAACTCAAGCCCTGATTCTCCTGCCCTGAAACTGATGCCCTGAATCTCATGCCTTGAAACTCCTGCCCTCAAACTCATGCACTGAAACTCATGCTCTGAAACTCATGCCCTGAATCTCATGCCCTGAAACTCAAGCACTTATTCTCCTGCCCTGAAACCCATGACCCGAATCTCATGCCCTGAAACTTCTGCCCTGAAACTCATGCACTGAATCTCATGCGCTAAATCTCATGACCTTAATCTCAAGCCGTGAATCTCCTGTCCTGAAACTCATGCACTGAATCTCATGCACTGAAACTACTGCACTGAAACTCATGTCCTGAACATCATGCCCTGAAACTGCTGCGCTGAATATCATGCCATGAATCTCATATCCTGAAACTCATGCCCTGAATTACATGCCCTGAAAATCCTTCACTGAAACTCATGCCCTGAAACTCATGCCCTGAATCTCATGCCCTGAAACTTCTGCCCCGAAACTCATGCACTGAATCTCATGCGCTAAATCTCATGACCTTAAACTCAAGCCGTGAATCTCCTGCCTTGAAACTCATGCCCTGAATCTCATGCCTTGAAACTCCTGTCCTGAATCTCATGCCCTGAAACTCATGCCCTGAATCTCATGCCTTGAAACTCCTGCATTCAAACTCATGCACTGAAACTCATGCACTGAAACTCATGCCCTGAATCTCATGCCCTGAAACTCAAGCCCTTATTATCCTGCCGTGAAACCCATGACCTGAATCTCATGCCCTGAAACTTCTGCCCTGAAACTCATGCACTGAATCTCATGCGCTAAATCTCATGACCTTAAACTCAAGCCCTGATTCTCCTGCCCAGAAACTCATGCCCTGAATCTCATGCCTTGAAACTCCTGCCCTCAAACTCATGCACTGAAACTCAGTCACTGAAACTCACGCCCTGAATTACATGCCCTGAAACTCCTGCCCTGAAACTCATGCCCTGAAACTCATGCCCTGAATCTCATGCCCAGAAACTCAAGCCCTTATTCTCCTGCCCTGAAACCGATGCCATGAATCTCATGCCCTGAAACTTCTGCCCTGAAACTCATGCACTGAATCTCATGCGCTAAATCTCATGACCTTAAAGTCAAGCAGTGAATCTCCTGCCCTGAAACTGATGCCCTGAATCTCATGCCTTGAAACTCCTGTCCTGAATCTAATGCCCTGAAACTCATGCCCTGACTCCCATGCCCTGAAACTCAAGCCCTGATTCTCCTGCCCTGAAACTCATGCCCTGAATCTCATGCCTTGAAACTCCTGCCCTCAAACTCATGCACTGAAACTCATGCACTGAAACTCATGCCCTGAATCTCATGCCCTGAAACTCAAGCCCTTATTCTCCTGCCCTGAAACCCATGACCTGAATCTCATGCCCTGAAACTTCTGCCCTGAAACTCATGCACTGAATATCATGCGCTAAATCTCATGACCTTAAACTCAAGCCCTGATTCTCCTGCCCTGAAACTCATGCCCTGAATCTCATGCCTTGAAACTCCTGCCCTCAAACTCATGCACTGAAACTCAGGCACTGAAACTCACGCCCTGAATTACATGCCCTGAGACTCCTGTCCTGAAACTCATGCCCTCAAGCTCATGCCCTGAATCTCATGCCCTGAAACTTCTGCCCTGAAACTCATGCACTGAATCTCATGCGCTAAATCTCATGACCTTAAACTCAAGCCGTGAATCTCCTGCCCTGAAACTGATGCCCTGAATCTCATACACTGACACTCATGCCCTGAACCTCATGCCCTGAAACTCAAGCCCTGAATCTAATGCACTGAAACTCATTCCCTAAATCTCAAACCCTGAAACTCCTGCCCTGAAATTCATGCACTGAAACTCATGCCCTGAATCACATGCCCTAAAACTCCTGCCCTGAATCATATGCCCAGAAACTCATTATCTGAATCACATGCCCTGAAATTCCTGCCCTGAATCTCATGCCCTGAAACTCAAGCCCTTAGTCTCCTGCCCTGAAACTCATGCCCTGAATCTCATGCCTTGATACTCCTGCCCTCAAACTCATGCACTGAAACTCATGCACTGAATCTCATGCGCTAAATCTCATGACCTTAAACTCAAGCCTTGAATCTCCTGCCCTGAAACTTATGCCCTGAATGTCATGCCCTGAAATTCCTAACCTGAAACTCATGCCCTGAATGCAATGCCTTGAAACTCCTGTCCTGAATCTCATGCCCTGAAACTCCTGCACTGAAACTCATGCCATGAATCTCATATCCTGAAACTCACGCCCTGAATTACGTGCCCTGAAGCTCCTGCCCTGAAACTCATGCCCTGAAACTCATGCCCTGAATCTCATGACCTGAAACTTCTGCCCTGAAACTCATGCCCTGAATCTAATGCACTGAAACTACTGCACTGAAACTGATGTCCTGAACATCATGCCCTGAAACTGCTGCCCTGAATATCAAGCCATGAATCTCATATCCTGAAACTCATGCCCTGAATTACATGCCCTGAAACTCTTGCCCTGAATCTCATGCCCTGAAACTTCTGCCCTGAAACTGATGCACTGAATCTCATGCGCTAAATCTCTTGAACTTAAACTCAAGCCGTGAATCTCCTGCCTTGATACTCATGCAATGAATATCATGCCTTGAAACTCCTGTCCTGAATCTCATGCACTGAAACTCACGCCCTGAATCACATGCCCTGAAATTCCTACCCTGAATCTCATGCCCTGAAACTCATGCCCTGAATCTAATGCCTTGAAACTCCTGCCCTCAAACTCATGCACTGAAACTCATGCAGTGAATCTCATGCCATGAATCTCATGCCCTGAAACTTCTGCCCTGAAACTCATGCACTGAATCTCATGCGCTAAATCTGATGACCTTAAACTCAAGCCGTGAATCTCCTGCCCTGAAACTCATGCCCTGAATGTCATGCCCTGAAATTCCTGCCCTGAAACGCATGCCCTGAAACTCTTGCACTGAAACACCTACCCTAAAACTCATGCCCTGAAACTCATTCCCTGAATCTCATGCTCTGAAACTCATGCCCTGAATCTCATGCCCTGAAACTCAAGCACTTATTCTCCTGCCCTGAAACCCATGACCTGAATCTCATGCCCTGAAACTTCTGCCCTGAAACTCATGCACTGAATCTCATGCGCTAAATCTCATGACCTTAATCTCAAGCCGTGAATCTCCTGCCCTGAAACTCATGCACTGAATCTCATGCACTGAAACTACTGCACTGAAACTCATGTCCTGAACATCATGCCCTGAAACTGCTGCGCTGAATATCATGCCATGAATCTCATATCCTGAAACTCATGCCCTGAATTACATGCCCTGAAAATCCTTCACTGAAACTCATGCCCTGAAACTCATGCCCTGAATCTCATGCCCTGAAACTTCTGCCCCGAAACTCATGCACTGAATCTCATGCGCTAAATCTCATGACCTTAAACTCAAGCCGTGAATCTCCTGCCTTGAAACTCATGCCCTGAATCTCATGCCTTGAAACTCCTGTCCTGAATCTCATGCCCTGAAACTCATGCCCTGAATCTCATGCCTTGAAACTCCTGCATTCAAACTCATGCACTGAAACTCATGCACTGAAACTCATGCCCTGAATCTCATGCCCTGAAACTCAAGGCCTTGTTATCCTGCCCTGAAACCCATGACCTGAATCTCATGCCCTGAAACTTCTGCCCTGAAACTGATGCACTGAATCTCATGCGCTAAATCTCTTGAACTTAAACTCAAGCCGTGAATCTCCTGCCTTGATACTCATGCAATGAATATCATGCCTTGAAACTCCTGTCCTGAATCTCATGCACTGAAACTCACGCCCTGAATCACATGCCCTGAAATTCCTACCCTGAATCTCATGCCCTGAAACTCATGCCCTGAATCTAATGCCTTGAAACTCCTGCCCTCAAACTCATGCACTGAAACTCATGCAGTGAATCTCATGCCCTGAATCTCATGCCCTGAAACTTCTGCCCTGAAACTCATGCACTGAATCTCATGCGCTAAATCTCATGACCTTAAACTCAAGCCGTGAATCTCCTGCCCTGAAACTCATGCCCTGAATGTCATGCCCTGAAATTCCTGCCCTGAAACGCATGCCCTGAAACTCTTGCACTGAAACACCTACCCTAAAACTCATGCCCTGAAACTCATTCCCTGAATCTCATGCTCTGAAACTCATGCCCTGAATCTCATGCCCTGAAACTCAAGCACTTATTCTCCTGCCCTGAAACCCATGACCTGAATCTCATGCCCTGAAACTTCTGCCCTGAAACTCATGCACTGAATCTCATGCGCTAAATCTCATGACCTTAATCTCAAGCCGTGAATCTCCTGCCCTGAAACTCATGCACTGAATCTCATGCACTGAAACTACTGCACTGAAACTCATGTCCTGAACATCATGCCCTGAAACTGCTGCGCTGAATATCATGCCATGAATCTCATATCCTGAAACTCATGCCCTGAATTACATGCCCTGAAAATCCTTCACTGAAACTCATGCCCTGAAACTCATGCCCTGAATCTCATGCCCTGAAACTTCTGCCCCGAAACTCATGCACTGAATCTCATGCGCTAAATCTCATGACCTTAAACTCAAGCCGTGAATCTCCTGCCTTGAAACTCATGCCCTGAATCTCATGCCTTGAAACTCCTGTCCTGAATCTCATGCCCTGAAACTCATGCCCTGAATCTCATGCCTTGAAACTCCTGCATTCAAACTCATGCACTGAAACTCATGCACTGAAACTCATGCCCTGAATCTCATGCCCTGAAACTCAAGGCCTTGTTATCCTGCCCTGAAACCCATGACCTGAATCTCATGCCCTGAAACTTCTGCCCTGAAACTCATGCACTGAATCTCATGCGCTAAATCTCATGACCTTAAACTCAAGCCCTGATTCTCCTGCCCAGAAACTCATGCCCTGAATCTCATGCCTTGAAACTCCTGCCCTCAAGCTCATGCACTGAAACTCATGCACTGAAACTCACGCCCTGAATTACATGCCCTGAAACTCCTGCCCTGAAACTCATGCCCTGAAACTCATGCCCTGAATCTCATGCCCAGAAACTCAAGCCCTTATTCTCCTGCCCTGAAACCGATGCCATGAATCTCATGCCCTGAAACTTCTGCCCTGAAACTCATGCACTGAATCTCATGCGCTAAACCTCATGACCTTAAACTCAAGCCTTGAATCTCCTGCCCTGAAACTTATGCCCTGAATGTCATGCCCTGGAATTCCTAACCTGAAACTCATGCCCTGAATGCAATGCCTTGAAACTCCTGTCCTGAATCTCATGCCCTGAAACTCATGCCCTGAATCTCATGCCCCGAAACTCCTGCACTGAAACTCATGCCATGAATCTCATATCCTGAATCTCATATCCTGAAACTCACGCTCTGAATTACATGCCCTGAAACTCCTGCCCTGAAACTCATGCCCTGAAACTCATGCCCTGAATCTCATGACCTGAAACTTCTGCCCTGAAACTCATGCCCTGAATCTAATGCACTGAAACTACTGCACTGAAACTCATGTTCTGAACATCATGCCCTGAAACTGCTGCCCTGAATATCATGCCATGAATCTCATATCCTGAAACTCACGCCCTGAATTACATGCCCTGAAACTCCTGCCCTGAAACTCATGCCCTGAAACTCATGCCCTGAATCTCATGACCTGAAACTTCTGCCCTGAAACTCATGCCCTGAATCTAATGCACTGAAACTACTGCACTGAAACTCATGTCCTGAACATCATGCCCTGAAACTGCTGCCCTGAATATCATGCCATGAATCTCATATCCTGAAACTCATACCCTGAATTACATGCCCTGAAACTCCTGTCCTGAATCTCATGCCCTGTAACTCATGACCTGAATCCCATGCCCTGAAACTCAAGCCCTGATTCTCCTGCCCTGAAACTGATGCCCTGAATCTCATGCCTTGAAACTCCTGCCCTCAAACTCATGCACTGAAACTCATGCTCTGAAACTCATGCCCTGAATCTCATGCCCTGAAACTCAAGCACTTATTCTCCTGCCCTGAAACCCATGACCTGAATCTCATGCCCTGAAACTTCTGCCCTTAAACTCATGCACTGAATCTCATGCGCTAAATCTCATGACCTTAAACTCAAGCCGTGAATCTCCTGCCCTGAAACTCATGCACTGAATCTCATGCACTGAAACTACTGCACTGAAACTCATGTCCTGAACATCATGACCTGAAACTGCTGCGCTGAATATCATGCCATGAATCTCATATCCTGAAACTCATGCCCTGAAATACATGCCCTGAATTACATGCCCTGAAAATCCTTCACTGAAACTCTTGCACTGAAACACCTACCCTAAAACTCATGCCCTGAATCTCATGCCGTGAAACTCATGCACTGAAACTCCTGCCCTGAAACTGATGCCCTGAATCTCATGCAATGAAACTCATGCCCTGAACCTCATGCCCTGAAACTCAAGCCCTGAATTTCATGCACTGAAGCTCATGCCCTAAATCTCATACCCTGAAACTCCTGCCCTGAAACTCATGCACTGAAACTCTTGCTATGAATCACATGCCCTAAAACTCCTGCCCTGAATCATCTGCCCAGAAACTCATTATCTGAATCACATGCCCTGAAATTCCTACCCTGAATCTCATGCCCTGAAACTCATGCCCTGAATCTAATGCCTTGAAACTCCTGCCCTCAAACTCATGCACTGAAACTCATGCAGGGAATCTCATGCCCTGAATCTCATGCCCTGAAACTTCTGCCCTGAAACTCATGCACTGAATCTCATGCGCTAAATCTCATGACCTTAAATTCAAGCCGTGAATCTCCTGCCCTGAAACTCATGCCCTGAATGTCATGCCCTGAAATTCCTGCCCTGAAACTCATGCCCTGAAACTCTTGCCCTGAAACACCTACCCTAAATCTCATGCCCTGAAACTCATTCCCTGAATCTCATGCCCTGAAACTCTTGCACTGAAACACCTACCCTAAAACTCATGCCCTGAATCTCATGCCGTGAAACTCATGCACTGAAACTCCTGCCCTGAAACTGATGCCCTGAATCTCATGCACTGAAACTCATGCCCTGAACCTCATGCCCTGAAACTCAAGCCCTGAATTTCATGCACTGAAGCTCATGCCCTAAATCTCATACCCTGAAACTCCTGCCCTGAAACTCATGCACTGAAACTCTTGCTATGAATCACATGCCCTAAAACTCCTGCCCTGAATCATCTGCCCAGAAACTCATTATTTGAATCACATGCCCTGAAATTCCTACCCTGAATCTCATGCCCTGAAACTCATGCCCTAAATCTCATGCCTTGAAACTCCTGCCCTCAAACTCATGCACTGAAACTCATGCAGTGAAACTCATGCCCTGAATCTTATGCCTTGAAACTCCTGCCCTGAATCTCATGCCTTGAAACTCATGCCCTGAATCTCATGCCCTGAAACTCCTGCCCGGAAACTCATGCCATGAATCTCATATACTGAAACTCACGCCCTTATTCTCCTGCCCTGAATCTCATGCCCTGAATCTCATGCACTGAATATCATGACCTTAAACTCAAGCCTTGAATCTCCTGCCCTGAAACTTATGCTTTGAATGTCATGCCCTGAAATTCCTAACCTGAAACTCAAGCCCTGAATGCAATGCCTTGAAACTCCTGTCCTGAATCTCATGCCCTGAAACTCATGCCCTGAATCGCATGCCCTGAAACTCCTGCACTGAAACTCATGCCATGAATCTCATATCCTGAAACTCACGCGCTGAATTACATGCCCTGAAACTCCTGCCCTGAAACTCATGCCCTGAAACTCATGCCCTGAAACTTCTGCCCTGAAACTCATGCCCTAAATCTAATGCACTGAAACTACTGCACTGAAACTCATGTCCTGAACATCATGCCCTGAAACTGCTGCCCTGAATATCATGCCATGAATCACATATCCTGAAACTCATGCCCTGAATTACATGCCCTGAAACTCATGCCCTGAATCTCATGCCCTGAAACTTCTGCCCTGAAACTCATGCACTGAATCTCATGCGCTAAATCTCATGACCTTAAACTCAAGCCGTGAATCTCCTGCCTTGATACTCATGCCCTGAATATCATGCCTTGAAACTCCTGTCCTGAATCTCATGCACTGAAACTCATGCGTTGAAACTCAAGCACTTATTCTCCTGCCCTGAAACCCATGACCTGAATCTCATGCGCTGAAACTTCTGCCCTGAAACTCATGCACTGTGTCTCATGCGCTAAATCTCATGACCTTAAACTCAAGCCGTGAATCTCCTGCCCTGAAACTCATGCACTGAATCTCATGCACTGAAACTACTGCACTGAAACTCATGTCCTGAACATCATGCCCTGAAACTTCTGCGCTGAATATCATGCCATGAATCTCATATCCTGAAACTCATGCCCTGAATTACATGCCCTGAAAATCCTTCACTGAAACTCATGCCCTGAAACTCATGCCCTGAATCTCATGCCCTGAAACTTCTGCCCCGAAACTCATTCACTGAATCTCATGCGCTAAATCTCATGACCTTAAACTCAAGCCGTGAATCTCCTGCCTTGAAACTCATGCCCTGAATCTCATGCCTTGAAACTCCTGTCCTGAATCTCATGCCCTGAAACTCATGCCCTGACTCCCATGCCCTGAAACTCAAGCCCTGATTCTCCTGCCCTGAAACTCATGCCCTGAATCTCATGCCTTGAAACTCCTGCATTCAAACTCATGCACTGAAACTCATGCACTGAAACTCATGCCCTGAATCTCATGCCCTGAAACTCAAGCCCTTATTCTCCTGCCCTGAAACCCATGACCTGAATCTCATGCCCTGAAACTTCTGCCCTGAAACTCATGCACTGAATCTCATGCGCTAAATCTCATGACCTTAAACTCAAGCCCTGATTCTCCTGCCCTGAAACTCATGCCCTGAATCTCATGCCTTGAAACTCCTGCCCTCAAACTCATGCACTGAAACTCATGCACTGAAACTCACGCCCTGAATTACATGCCCTGAAACTCCTGTCCTGAAACTCATGCCCTGAAACTCATGCCCTGAATCTCATGCCCAGAAACTCAAGCCCTTATTCTCCTGCCCTGAAACCCATGCCCTGAATCTCATGCCCTGAAACTTCTGCCCTGAAACTCATGCACTGAATATCATGCGCTAAATCTCATGACCTTAAACTCAAGCCGTGAATCGCCTGCCCTGAAACTGATGCCCTGAATCTCATGTCTTGAAACTCCTGTCCTGAATCTCATGCCCTGAAACTCATGCCCTGACTCCCATGAACTGAAACTCAAGCCCTGATTCTCCTGCCCTGAAACTCATGCCCTGAATCTCATGCCTTGAAACTCCTGCCCTCAAACTCATGCACTGAAACTCATGCACTGAAACTCATGCCCTGAATCTCATGCCCTGAAACTCAAGCCCTTATTCTCCTGCCCTGAAACTCATGCCCTGAATCTCATGCCTTGAAACTCCTGCCCTCAAACTCATGCACTGAAACTCAGGCACTGAAACTCACGCCCTGAATTACATGCCCTGAAACTCCTGTCCTGAAACTCATGCCCTGAAACTCATGCCCTGAATCTCATGCCCTGAAACTCAAGCCCTTATTCTCCTGCCCTGAAACCCATGCCCTGAATCTCATGCCCTGAAACTTCTGCCCTGAAACTCATGCACTGAATCTCATGCGCTAAATCTCATGACCTTAAACTCAAGCCGTGAATCTCCTGCCCTGAAACTGATGCCCTGAATCTCATACACTGACACTCATGCCCTGAACCTCATGCCCTGAAACTCAAGCCCTGAATCTAATGCACTGAAACTCATTCCCTAAATCTCAAACCCTGAAACTCCTGCCCTGAAATTCATGCACTGAAACTCATGCCCTGAATCTCATGCCTTGAAACTCCTGCCCTGAATCTCATGCCTTGAAACTCATGCCCTGAATCTCATGCCCTGAAACTCCTGCACTGAAACTCATGCCATGAATCTCATATACTGAAACTCACGCCCTGAATTACATGCCCTGAAACACCTGCCCGGAAACTCATGCCCTGAATCTCATATCCTGAAACTCAAGCCCTTATTCTCCTGCCCTGAAACTCATGCCCTGAATCTCATGCCTTGATACTCCTGCCCTCAAACTTATGCACTGAAACTCATGCACTGAATCTCATGCGCTAAATCTCATGACCTCAAACTCAAGCCTTGAATCTCCTGCCCTGAAACTCATGCCCTGAATGTCATGCCCTGAAATTCCTGCCCTGAAACTCAAGCCCTGAATCTCCTGCCCTAAAACTCATGCCCTGAATGTCATGCCCTGAAATTCCTGCCCTGAAACTCACGCCCTGAAACTCTTGCACTGAAACACCTACCCTAAAACTCATGCATTGAATCTCATGCCCTGAATCTCATGCCGTGAAATTCATGCACTGAAACTCCTGCCCTGAAACTGATGCCCTGAATCTCCTGCACTGAAACTCATGCCCTGAACCTCATGCCCTGAAACTCAAGCCCTGAATCTCATGCACTGAAACTCATGCCCTGAAACTCATGCACTGAAACTCATGCCCTGAATCACATGCCCTAAAACGCCTGCCCTGAATCATCTGCCCAGAAACTCATTATCTGAATCACATGCCCTGAAATTCCAGCCCTGAATCTCATGCACTGAAACTCATGCCCTGAATCTCATGCCATGAAACTGCTGTCCTGAATCTCATGTCCTGAAACTCATGCCCTGAATCTCATGCCCTGAAACTCATGCCCTGAAACTCCTGCACTGATACTCATGCCATGAATCTCATATCCAGAAACTCACGCCCTGAATTTCATGCCCTGAAACTCCTGCCCTGAAACTCATGCCCTGAATCTCGTGCCCTGAAACTTCTGCCCTGAAACTCATGCACTGAATCTCATGCGCTAAATCTCATGACCTTAAACTCAAGCCGTGAATCTCCTGCCCTGAAACTCATGCCCTGAAAGACATGCCCTGAAACTCTTGCACTGAAACACCGGCCCTGAATCTCCTGCCCTGAAACCACAGACCTGAAACCCATGCCCTGAAACTCATGCCCTGAATCTCATGCAGTGAAATTCCTGCCCTCAAACTCATGCACTGAAACTCATGCTCTGAATCTCCTGCCCTGAAACTCATTCACTGAAACTCATGCACTGAATCTCATGCCTTGAAACTCCTGCCCTCAAACTCATGCACTGAAACTCATGCACTGAAACTCATGCCCTGAAACTCAAGCCCTTATTCTCCTGCCCTAAAAACCATGACCTGAATCTCATGCCCTGAAACATCTGCCCTGATACTCATGCACTGAATCTCATGCGCTAAATCTCATGACCTTAAACTCAAGCCGTGAATCTCCTGCCCTGAAACTCATGCACTGAATCTCATGCACTGAAACTACTGCACTGAAACTCATGTCCTGAACATCATGCCCTGAAACTGCTGCGCTGAATATCATGCCATGAATCTCATATCCTGAAACTCATGCCCTGAATTACATGCCCTGAAAATCCTTCACTGAAACTCATGCCCTGAAACTCATGCCCTGAATCTCATGCCCTGAAACTTCTGCCCCGAAACTCATGCACTGAATCTCATGCGCTAAATCTCATGACCTTAAACTCAAGCCGTGAATCTCCTGCCTTGAAACTCATGCTCTGAATTTCATGCCTTGAAACTCCTGTCCTGAATCTCATGCCCTGAAACTCATACCCTGACTCCCATGCCCTGAAACTCAAGCCCTGATTCTCCTGCCCTGAAACTCATACCCTGAATCTCATGCCTTGAAACTCCTGCATTCAAACTCATGCACTGAAACTCATGCACTGAAACTCATGCCCTGAATCTCATGCCCTGAAACTCAAGCCATTATTCTCCTGCCCTGAAACCCATGACCTGAATCTCATGCCCTGAAACTTCTGCCCTGAAACTCATGCACTGAATCTCATGCGCTAAATCTCATGACCTTAAACTCAAGCCCTGATTCTCCTGCCCTGAAACTCATGCCCTGAATCTCATGCCTTGAAACTCCTGCCCTCAAACTCATGCACTGAAACTCATGCACTGAAACTCACGCCCTGAATTACATGCCCTGAAACTCCTGTCCTGAAACTCATGCCCTGAAACTCATGCCCTGAATCTCTTGCCCTGAAACTCAAGCCCTTATTCTCCTGCTCTGAAACTCATGCCCTGAATCTCATGCCCTGAATCTCATGCCCTGAAACTTCTGCCCTGAAACTCATGCACTGAATATCATGCGCTAAATCTCATGACCTTAAACTCAAGCCGTGAATCGCCTGCCCTGAAACTGATGCCCTGAATCTCATGTCTTGAAACTCCTGTCCTGAATCGCATGCCCTGAAGCTCATGCCCTGACTCCCATGAACTGAAACTCAAGCCCTGATTCTCCTGCCCTGAAACTCATGCCCTGAATCTCATGCCTTGAAACTCCTGCCCTCAAATTCATGCACTGAAACTCATGCACTGAAACTCATGCCCTGAATCTCATGCCCTGAAACTCAAGCCCTTATTCTCCTGCCCTGAAACTCATGCCCTGAATCTCATGCCTTGAAACTCCTACCCTCAAACTCATGCACTGAAACTCAGGCACTGAATCTCATGCCCTGAAACTCAAGCCCTTATTCTCCTGCCCTGAAACTCATACCCTAAATCTCATGCCCTGAATCTCATGCCCTGAAACTTCTGCCCTGGAACTCATGCACTGAATCTCATGCGCTAAATCTCATGACCTTAAACTCAAGCCGTGAATCTCCTGCCCTGAAACTCATGCCCTGAATGTCATGCCCTGAAATTCCTGCCCTGAAACTCATGCCCTCAAACTCTTGCACTGAAACACCTACCCTGAAACTCATGCCCTGAAACTCATTCCCTGAATCTCATGCCCTGAAACTCTTGCACTGAAACACCTACCCTAAAACTCATGCCCTGAATCTCATGCCGTGAAACTCATGCACTGAAACTCCTGCCCTGAAACTGATGCCCTGAATCTCATGCACTGAAACTCATGCCCTGAACCTCATGCCCTGAAACTCAAGCCCTGAATTTCATGCACTGAAGCTCATGCCCTAAATCTCATACCCTGAAACTCCTGCCCTGAAACTCATGCACTGAAACTCTTGCTATGAATCACATGCCCTAAAACTCCTGCCCTGAATCATCTGCCCAGAAACTCATTATCTGAATCACATGCCCTGAAATTCCTACCCTGAATCTCATGCCCTGAAACTCATGCCCTGAATCTAATGCCTTGAAACTCTTGCCCTCAAACTCATGCACTGAAACTCATGCAGGGAATCTCATGCCCTGAATCTCATGCCCTGAAACTTCTGCCCTGAAACTCATGCACTGAATCTCATGCGCTAAATCTCATGACCTTAAACTCAAGCCTTGAATCTCCTGCCCTGAAACTTATGCCCTGAATGTCATGCCCTGAAATTCCTAACCTGAAACTCATGCCCTGAATGCAATGCCTTGAAACTCCTGTCCTGAATCTCATGCCCTGAAACTCATGCCCTGAATCTCATGCCCTGAAACTCCTGCACTGAAACTCATGCCATGAATCTCATATCCTGAATCTCATGCCCTGAAACTTCTGCCCTGAAACTCATGCCCTGAATCTAATGCACTGAAACTACTGCACTGAAACTCATGTCCTGAACATCATGCCCTGAAACTGCTGCCCTGAATATCATGCCATGAATCTCATATCCTGAAACTCATGCCCTGAATTACATGCCCTGAAACTCATGCCCTGAATCTCATGCCCTGAAACTTCTGCCCTGAAACTCATGCACTGAATCTCATGCGCTAAATCTCATGAACTTAAACTCAAGCCGTGAATCTCCTGCCTTGATACTCATGCCCTGAATATCATGCCTTGAATCTCCTGTCCTGAATCTCATGCACTGAAACTCACGCACTGAATTACATGCCCTGAAACACCTGTCCTGAAACTCATGCCCTGAAACTCATGCCCTGAATCTCCTGCCCTGAAACTCAAGCCCTTATTCTCCTGCCCTGAAACTCATGCCCTGAATCTCATGCCCTGAATCTCATGCCCTGAAACTTCTGCCCTGAAACTCATGCCCTGAATGTCATGCGCTAAATCTCATGACCTTAAACTCAAGCCGTGAATCTCCTGCCCTGAATGTCATGCCCTGAAATTCCTGCCCTGAAACTCATGCCCTGAAACTCTTGCACTGAAACACCTACCCTAAATCTCATGCCCTGAAACTCATTCCCTGAATCTCATGCCCTGAAACTCTTGCACTGAAACACCTACCCTAAAACTCATGCCCTGAATCTCATGCCGTGAAACTCATGCACTGAAACTCCTGCCCTGAAACTGATGCCCTGTATCTCATGCACTGAAACTCATGCCCTGAACCTCATGCCCTGAAACTCAAGCCCTGAATTTCATGCACTGAAGCTCATGCCCTAAATCTCATACCCTGAAACTCCTGCCCTGAAACTCATGCACTGAAACTCTTGCTATGAATCACATGCCCTAAAACTCCTGCCCTGAATCATCTGCCCAGAAACTCATTATTTGAATCACATGCCCTGAAATTCATACCCTGAATCTCATGCCCTGAAACTCATGCCCTAAATCTCATGCCTTGAAACTCCTGCCCTCAAACTCATGCACTGAAACTCATGCAGTGAAACTCATGCCCTGAATCTCATGCCTTGAAACTCCTGCCCTGAATCTCATGCCTTGAAACTCATGCCCTGAATCTCATGCCCTGAAACTCCTGCCCGGAAACTCATGCCATGAATCTCATATACTGAAACTCACGCCCTTATTCTCCTGCCCTGAATCTCATGCCCTGAATCTCATGCACTGAATATCATGACCTTAAACTCAAGCCTTGAATCTCCTGCCCTGAAACTTATGCTTTGAATGTCATGCCCTGAAATTCCTAACCTGAAACTCATGCCCTGAATGCAATGCCTTGAAACTCCTGTCCTGAATCTCATGCCCTGAAACTCATGCCCTGAATCGCATGCCCTGAAACTCCTGCACTGAAACTCATGCCATGAATCTCATATCCTGAAACTCACGCGCTGAATTACATGCCCTGAAACTCCTGCCCTGAAACTCATGCCCTGAAACTCATGCCCTGAATCTCATGCCCTGAAACTTCTGCCCTGAAACTCATGCCCTAAATCTAATGCACTGAAACTACTGCACTGAAACTCATGTCCTGAACATCATGCCCTGAAACTGCTGCCCTGAATATCATGCCATGAATCTCATATCCTGAAACTCATGCCCTGAATTACATGCCCTGAAACTCATGCCCTGAATCTCATGCCCTGAAACTTCTGCCCTGAAACTCATGCACTGAATCTCATGCGCTAAATCTCATGACCTTAAACTCAAGCCGTGAATCTCCTGCCTTGATACTCATGCCCTGAATATCATGCCTTGAAACTCCTGTCCTGAATCTCATGCACTGAAACTCATGCCCTGAATCTCATGCCCTGAAACTCAAGCACTTATTCTCCTGCCCTGAAACCCATGACCTGAATCTCATGCCCTGAAACATCTGCCCTGAAACTCATGCACTGTGTCTCATGCGCTAAATCTCATGACCTTAAACTCAAGCCGTGAATCTCCTGCCCTGAAACTCATGCACTGAATCTCATGCACTGAAACTACTGCACTGAAACTCATGTCCTGAACATCATGCCCTGAAACTGCTGCGCTGAATATCATGCCATGAATCTCATATCCTGAAACTCATGCCCTGAATTACATGCCCTGAAAATCCTTCACTGAAACTCATGCCCTGAAACTCATGCCCTGAATCTCATGCCCTGAAACTCAAGCCCTTATTCTCCTGCCCTGAAACCCATGACCTGAATCTCATGCCCTGAAACTTCTGCCCTGAAACTCATGCACTGAATCTCATGCGCTAAATCTCATGACCTTAAACTCAAGCCCTGATTCTCCTGCCCTGAAACTCATGCCCTGAATCTCATGCCTTGAAACTCCTGCCCTCAAACTCATGCACTGAAACTCATGCACTGAAACTCACGCCCTGAATTACATGCCCTGAAACTCCTGCCTTGAAACTCATGCCCTGAAACTCATGCCCTGAATCTCAAGCCCAGAAACTCAAGCCCTTATTCTCCTGCCCTGAAACCCATGCCCTGAATCTCATGCCCTGAAACTTCTGCCCTGAAACTCATGCACTGAATATCATGCGCTAAATCTCATGACCTTAAACTCAAGCCGTGAATCGCCTGCCCTGAAACTGATGCCCTGAATCTCATGTCTTGAAACTCCTGTCCTGAATCTCATGCCCTGAAACTCATGCCCTGACTCCCATGAACTGAAACTCAAGCCCTGATTCTCCTGCCCTGAAACACATGCCCTGAATCTCATGCCTTGAAACTCCTGCCCTCAAACTCATGCACTGAAACTCATGCACTGAAACTCATGCCCTGAATCTCATGCCCTGAAACTCAAGCCCTTATTCTCCTGCCCTGAAACTCATGCCCTGAATCTCATGCCTTGAAACTCCTGCCCTCAAACTCATGCACTGAAACTCAGGCACTGAAACTCACGCCCTGAATTACATGCCCTGAAACTCCTGTCCTGAAACTCATGCCCTGAAACTCATGCCCTGAATCTCATGCCCTGAAACTCAAGCCCTTATTCTCCTGCCCTGAAACCCATGCCCTGAATCTCATGCCCTGAAACTTCTACCCTGAAACTCATGCACTGAATCTCATGCGCTAAATCTCATGACCTTAAACACAAGCCGTGAATCTCCTGCCCTGAAACTGATGCCCTGAATCTCATACACTGACACTCATGCCCTGAACCTCATGCCCTGAAACTCAAGCCCTGAATCTAATGCACTGAAACTCATTCCCTAAATCTCAAACCCTGAAACTCCTGCCCTGAAATTCATGCACTGAAACTCATGCCCTGAATCTCATGCCTTGAAACTCCTGCCCTGAATCTCATGCCTTGAAACTCCTGCACTGAAACTCATGCCATGAATCTCATATACTGAAACTCACGCCCTGAATTACATGCCCTGAAACACCTGCCCGGAAACTCATGCCCTGAATCTC
The DNA here is from genome assembly GCF_030028105.1 of Mobula birostris. Lineage (NCBI taxonomy): Eukaryota > Metazoa > Chordata > Chondrichthyes > Myliobatiformes > Myliobatidae > Mobula > Mobula birostris. The sequence goes on along the minus strand of NW_027276763.1, from coordinate 14,375 downwards.
ATATCCTGAAACTCAAGCCCTTATTCTCCTGCCCTGAAACTCATGCCCTGAATCTCATGCCTTGATACTCCTGCCCTCAAACTTATGCACTGAAACTCATGCACTGAATCTCATGCGCTAAATCTCATGACCTCAAACTCAAGCCTTGAATCTCCTGCCCTGAAACTCATGCCCTGAATGTCATGCCCTGAAATTCCTGCCCTGAAACTCAAGCCCTGAATCTCCTGCCCTAAAACTCATGCCCTGAATGTCATGCGCTGAAATTCCTGCCCTGAAACTCATGCCCTGAAACTCTTGCACTGAAACACCTACCCTAAAACTCATGCATTGAATCTCATGCCCTGAATCTCATGCCGTGAAGTTCATGCACTGAAACTCCTGCCCTGAAACTGATGCCCTGAATCTCCTGCACTGAAACTCATGCCCTGAACCTCATGCCCTGAAACTCATGCCCTGAAACACATGCCCTAAAACGCCTGCCCTGAATCATCTGCCCAGAAACTCATTATCTGAATCACATGCCCTGAAATTCCAGCCCTGAATCTCATGCACTGAAACTCATGCCCTGAATCTCATGCCATGAAACTGCTGTCCTGAATCTCAAGTCCTGAAACTCATGCCCTGAATCTCATGCCCTGAAACTCATGCCCTGAAACTCCTGCACTGATACTCATGCCATGAATCTCATATCCTGAAACGCACGCCCTGAATTACATGCCCTGAAACTCCTGCCCTGAAACTCATGCCCTGAATCTCGTGCCCTGAAACTTCTGCCCTGAAACTCATGCACTGAATCTCATGCTCTAACTCTCATGACCTTAAACTCAAGCCGTGAATCTCCTGCCCTGAAACTCATGCCCTGAAAGACATGCCCTGAAACTCTTGCACTGAAACACCGGCCCTGAATCTCCTGCCCTGAATCTCCTGCCCTGAAACCACAGACCTGAAACCCATGCCCTGAAACTCATGCCCTGAATCTCATGCAGTGAAATTCCTGCCCTCAAACTCATGCACTGAAACTCATGCTCTGAATCTCCTGCCCTGAAACTCATTCACTGAAACTCATGCACTGAATCTCATGCCTTGAAACTCCTGCCCTCAAACTCATGCACTGAAACTCATGCACTGAAACTCATGCCCTGAAACTCAAGCCCTTATTCTCCTGCCCTAAAACCCATGACCTGAATCTCATGCCCTGAAACTTCTGCCCTGATACTCATGCACTGAATCTCATGCGCTAAATCTCATGACCTTAAACTCAAGCCGTGAATCACCTGCCCTGAAACTCATGCACTGAATCTCATGCACTGAAACTACTGCACTGAAACTCATGTCCTGAACATCATGCCCTGAAACTGCTGCGCTGAATATCATGCCATGAATCTCATATCCTGAAACTCATGCCCTGAATTACATGCCCTGAAAATCCTTCACTGAAACTCATGCCCTGAAACTCATGCCCTGAATCTCATGCCCTGAAACTTCTGCCCCGAAACTCATGCACTGAATCTCATGCGCTAAATCTCATGACCTTAAACTCAAGCCGTGAATCTCCTGCCTTGAAACTCATGCTCTGAATCTCATGCCTTGAAACTCCAGCATTCAAACTCATGCACTGAAACTCATGCACTGAAACTCATGCCCTGAATCTCATGCCCTGAAACTCAAGCCCTTATTCTCCTGCCCTGAAACCCATGACCTGAATCTCATGCCCTGAAACTACTGCCCTGAAACTCATGCACTTAATCTCATGCGCTAAATCGCATGACCTTAAACTCAAGCCCTGATTCTCCTGCCCTGAAACACATGCCCTGAATCTCATGCCTTGAAACTCCTGCCCTCAAACTCATGCACTGAAACTCATGCACTGAAACTCACGCCCTGAATTACATGCCCTGAAACTCCTGTCCTGAAACTCATGCCCTGAAACTCATGCCCTGAATCTCTTGCCCTGAAACTCAAGCCCTTATTCTCCTGCTCTGAAACTCATGCCCTGAATCTCATGCCCTGAATCTCATGCCCTGAAACTTCTGCCCTGAAACTCATGCACTGAATATCATGCGCTAAATCTCATGACCTTAAACTCAAGCCGTGAATCGCCTGCCCTGAAACTGATGCCCTGAATCTCATGTCTTGAAACTCCTGTCCTGAATCTCATGCCCTGAAGCTCATGCCCTGACTCCCATGAACTGAAACTCAAGCCCTGATTCTCCTGCCCTGAAACTCATGCCCTGAATCTCACGCCTTGAAACTCCTGCCCTCAAACTCATGCACTGAAACTCATGCACTGAAACTCATGCCCTGAATCTCATGCCCTGAAACTCAAGCCCTTATTCTCCTGCCCTGAAACTCATGCCCTGAATCTCATGCCTTGAAACTCCTGCCCTCAAACTCATGCACTGAAACTCAGGCACTGAAACTCACGCCCTGAATTACATGCGCTGAAACTCCTGTCCTGAAACTCATGCCCTGAAACTCATGCCCTGAATCTCATGCCCTGAAACTCAAGCCCTTATTCTCCTGCCCTGAAACCCATGCCCTGAATCTCATGCCCTGAAACTTCTGCCCTGAAACTCATGCACTGAATCTCATGCGCTAAATCTCATGACCTTAAACTCAAGCCGTGAATCTCCTGCCCTGAAACTGATGCCCTGAATCTCATACACTGACACTCATGCCCTGAACCTCATGCCCTGAAACTCAAGCCCAGAATCTAATGCACTGAAACTCATTCCCTAAATCTCAAACCCTGAAACTCCTGCCCTGAAATTCCTGCCCTGAATCTCATGCCCTGAAACTCAAGCCCTTAATCTCCTGCCCTGAAACTCATGCCCTGAATATCATGCCTTGATACTCCTGCCCTCAAACTCATGCACTGAAACTCATGCACTGAATCTCATGCGCTAAATCTCATGACCTTAAACTCAAGCCTTGAATCTCCTGCCCTGAAACTTATGCCCTGAATGTCATGCCCTGAAATTCCTAACCTGAAACTCATGCCCTGAATGCAATGCCTTGAAACTCCAGTCCTGAATCTCATGCCCTGAAACTCATGCCCTGAATCTCATGCCCTGAAACTCCTGCACTGAAACTCATGCCATGAATCTCATATCCTGAAACTCACGCGCTGAATTACATGCCCTGAAACTCCTGCCCTGAAACTCATGCCCTGAAACTCATGCCCTGAATCTCATGCCCTGAAACTCCTGTCCTGAATCTCATGCACTGAAACTCACGCACTGAATTACATGCCCTGAAACACCTGTCCTGAAACTCATGCCCTGAAACTCATGCCCTGAATATCCTGCCCTGAAACTCAAGCCCTTATTCTCCTGCCCTGAAACTCATACCCTGAATCTCATGCCCTGAATCTCATGCCCTGAAACTCTTGCACTGAAACACCTACCCTAAAACTCATGCCCTGAATCTCATGCCGTGAAACTCATGCACTGAAACTCCTGCCCTGAAACTGATGCCCTGAATCTCATGCACTGAAACTCATGCCCTGAACCTCATGCCCTGAAACTCAAGCCCTGAATTTCATGCACTGAAGCTCATGCCCTAAATCTCATACAATGAAACTCCTGTCCTGAAACTCATGCACGGAAACTCTTGCTATGAATCACATGCCCTAAAACTCCTGCCCTGAATCATCTGCCCAGAAACTCATTATCTGAGTCACATGCCCTGAAATTTCTACCCTGAATCTCATGCCCTGAAACTCATGCCCTGAATCTAATGCCTTGAAACTCCTGCCCTCAAACTCATGCACTGAAACTCATGCAGGGAATCTCATGCCCTGAATCTCATGCCCTGAAACTTCTGCCCTGAAACTCATGCACTGAATCTCATGCGCTAAATCTCATGACCTTAAACTCAAGCCGTGAATCTCCTGCCCTGATACTCATGCCCTGAATGTCATGCCCCGAAATTCCTGCCCTGAAACTCTTGCACTGAAACACCTACCCTAAAACTCATGCCCTGAAACTCATTCCCTGAATCTCATGCCCTGAAACTCTTGCACTGAAACACCTACCCTAAAACTCATGCCCTGAATCTCATGCCGTGAAACTCATGCACTGAAACTCCTGCCCTGAAACTGATGCCCTGAATCTCATGCACTGAAACTCATGCCCTGAACCTCATGCCCTGAAACTCAAGCCCTGAATTTCATGCACTGAAGCTCATGCCCTAAATCTCATACCCTGAAACTCCTGCCCTGAAACTCATGCACTGAAACTCTTGCTATGAATCACATGCCCTAAAACTCCTGCCCTGAATCATCTGCCCAGAAACTCATTATCTGAATCACATGCCCTGAAATTCCTACCCTGAATCTCATGCCCTGAAACTCATGCCCTGAATCTAATGCCTTGAAACTCCTGCCCTCAAACTCATGCACTGAAACTCATGCAGGGAATCTCATGCCCTGAATCTCATGCCCTGAAACTTCTGCCCTGAAACTCATGCACTGAATCTCATGCGCTAAATCTCATGACCTTAAACTCAAGCCTTGAATCTCCTGCCCTGAAACTTATGCCCTGAATGTCATGCCCTGAAATTCCTAACCTGAAACTCATGCCCTGAATGCAATGCCTTGAAACTCCTGTCCTGAAACTCATGCCCTGAATCTAATGCACTGAAACTACTGCACTGAAACTCATGTCCTGAACATCATGCCCTGAAACTGCTGCCCTGAATATCATGCCATGAATCTCATATCCTGAAACTCATGCCCTGAATTACATGCCCTGAAACTCATGCCCTGAATCTCATGCCCTGAAACTTCTGCCCTGAAACTCATGCACTGAATCTCATGCGCTAAATCTCATGAACTTAAACTCAAGCCGTGAATCTCCTGCCTTGATACTCATGCCCTGAATATCATGCCTTGAAACTCCTGTCCTGAATCTCATGCACTGAAACTCACGCACTGAATTACACGCCCTGAAACACCTGTCCTGAAACTCATGCCCTGAAACTCATGCCCTGAATCTCCTGCCCTGAAACTCAAGCCCTTATTCTCCTGCCCTGAAACTCATGCCCTGAATCTCATGCCCTGAATCTCATGCCCTGAAACTTCTGCCCTGAATCTCATGCACTGAATCTCATGCGCTAAATCTCATGACCTTAAACTCAAGCCGTGAATCTCCTGCCCTGATACTCATGCCCTGAATGTCATGCCCCGAAATTCCTGCCCTGAAACTCTTGCACTGAAACACCTACCCTAAAACTCATGCCCTGAAACTCATTCCCTGAATCTCATGCCCTGAAACACTTGCACTGAAACACCTACCCTAAAACTCATGCCCTGAATCTCATGCCGTGAAACTCATGCACTGAAACTCCTGCCCTGAAACTGATGCCCTGAATCTCATGCACTGAAACTCATGCCCTGAACCTCATGCCCTGAAACTCAAGCCCTGAATTTCATGCACTGAAGCTCATGCCCTAAATCTCATACCCTGAAACTCCTGCCCTGAAACTCATGCACTGAAACTCTTGCTATGAATCACATGCCCTAAAACTCCTGCCCTGAATCATCTGCCCAGAAACTCATTATCTGAATCACATGCCCTGAAATTCCTACCCTGAATCTCATGCCCTGAAACTCATGCCCTGAATCTAATGCCTTGAAACTCCTGCCCTCAAACTCATGCACTGAAACTCATGCAGGGAATCTCATGCCCTGAATCTCATGCCCTGAAACTTCTGCCCTGAAACTCATGCACTGAATCTCATGCGCTAAATCTCATGACCTTAAATTCAAGCCGTGAATCTCCTGCCCTGAAACTCATGCCCTGAATGTCATGCCCTGAAATTCCTGCCCTGAAACTCATGCCCTGAAACTCTTGCACTGAAACACCTACCCTAAATCTCATGCCCTGAAACTCATTCCCTGAATCTCATGCCCTGAAACTCTTGCACTGAAACACCTACCCTAAAACTCATGCCCTGAATCTCATGCCGTGAAACTCATGCACTGAAACTCCTGCCCTGAAACTGATGCCCTGAATCTCATGCACTGAAACTCATGCCCTGAAACTCATGCCCTGAAACTCAAGCCCTGAATTTCATGCACTGAAGCTCATGCCCTAAATCTCATACCCTGAAACTCCTGCCCTGAAACTCATGCACTGAAACTCCTGCCCTGAAACTGATGCCCTGAAACTCAAGCCCTGAATTTCATGCACTGAAGCTCATGCCCTAAATCTCATACCCTGAAACTCCTGCCCTGAATCATCTGTCCAGAAACTCATTATTTGAATCACATGCCCTGAAATTCCTACCCTGAATCTCATGCCCTGAAACTCATGCCCTAAATCTCATGCCTTGAAACTCCTGCCCTCAAACTCATGCACTGAAACTCATGCAGTGAAACTCATGCCCTGAATCTCATGCCTTGAAACTCCTGCCCTGAATCTCATGCCTTGAAACTCATGCCCTGAATCTCATGCCCTGAAACTCCTGCCCGGAAACTCATGCCATGAATCTCATATACTGAAACTCACGCCCTTATTCTCCTGCCCTGAAACTCATGCCCTGAATCTCATGCCTTGATACTCCTGCCCTCAAACTCATGCACTGAAACTCATGCACTGAATCTCATGCGCTAAATCTCATGACCTTAAACTCAAGCCTTGAATCTCCTGCCCTGAAACGCATGCCCTGAATGTTATGCACTGAAATTCCTGGCCTGAAACTCAAGCCCTGAATCTCCTGCCCTGAAACTCATGCCCTGAATGTCATGCCCTGAAATTCCTGCCCTGAAACTCATGCCCTGAAACTCTTGCACTGAAACACCTACCCTAAAACTCATGCATTGAATCTCATGCCCTGAATCTCATGCCGTGAAATTCATGCACTGAAACTCCTGCCCTGAAACTGATGCCCTGAATCTCCTGCACTGAAACTCATGCCCTGAACCTCATGCCCTGAAACTCAAGCCCTGAAACTCATGCACTGAAACTCATGCCCTGAATCACATGCCCTAAAACGCCTGCCCTGAATCTCATGCCCTGAAACTCATGCCCTGAATCTCATGCCTTGAAACTCCTGCCCTCAAACTCATGCACTGAAACTCATGCCCTGAATCTCATGCCATGAAACTGCTGTCCTGAATCTCATGCCCTTAAACTCATGCCCTGAAACTCATGCCCTGAAACTCCTGCACTGATACTCATGCCATAAATCTCATATCCTGAAACTCACGCCCTGAATTACATGCCCTGATACTCCTGCCCTGAAACTCATGCCCTGAATCTCGTGCCCTGAAACTTCTGCCCTGAAACTCATGCACTGAATCTCATGCTCTGAAAATCCTGCCCTGAAACTCATACTCTGAAAGACATGCCCTGAAACTCTTGCACTGAAACATCGGCCCTGAATCTCCTGCCCTGAAACTTCTGCCCTGAAACTCATGCACTGAATATCATGCGCTAAATCTCATGACCTTAAACTCAAGCCGTGAATCGCCTGCCCTGAAACTGATGCCCTGAATCTCATGTCTTGAAACTCCTGTCCTTAATCTCATGCCCCGAAACTCATGCCCTGACTCCCATGAACTGAAACTCAAGCCCTGATTCTCCTGCCCTGAAACTCATGCCCTGAATCTCATGCCTTGAAACTCCTGCCATCAAACTCATGCACTGAAACTCATGCACTGAAACTCATGCCCTGAATCTCATGCCCTGAAACTCAAGCCCTTATTCTCCTGCCCTGAAACTCATGCCCTGAATCTCATGCCTTGAAACTCCTGCCCTCAAACTCATGCACTGAAACTCAGGCACTGAAACTCACGCCCTGAATTACATGCCCTGAAACTCCTGTCCTGAAACTCATGCCCTGAAACTCATGCCCTGAATCTCATGCCCTGAAACTCAAGTCCTTATTCTCCTGCCCTGAAACCCATGACCTGAATCTCATGCCCTGAAACTTCTGCCCTGAAACTCATGCACTGAATCTCATGCGCTAAATCTCATGACCTTAAACTCAAGCCGTGAATCTCCTGCCCTGAAACTGATGCCCTGAATCTCATACACTGACACTCATGCCCTGAACCTCATGCCCTGAAACTCAAGCCCAGAATCTAATGCACTGAAACTCATTCCCTAAATCTCAAACCCTGAAACTCCTGCCCTGAAATTCATGCACTGAAACTCATGCCCTGAATCACATGCCCTGAAATTCCTGCCCTGAATCTCATGCCCTGAAACTCAAGCCCTTAATCTCCTGCCCTGAAACTCATGCCCTGAATCTCATGCCTTGATACTCCTGCCCTCAAACTCATGCACTGAAACTCATGCACTGAATCTCATGCGCTAAATCTCATGACCTTAAACTCAAGCCTTGAATCTCCTGCCCTGAAACTTATGCCCTGAATGTCATGCCCTGAAATTCCTAACCTGAAACTCATGCCCTGAATGCAATGCCTTGAAACTCCTGTCCTGAATCTCATGCCCTGAAACTCATGCCCTGAATCTCATGCCCTGAAACTCCTGCACTGAAACTCATGCCATGAATCTCATGCCGTAAAATTCATGCACTGAAACTCCTGCCCTGAAACTGATGTCCTGAATCTCCTGCACTGAAACTCATGCCCTGAACCTCATGCCCTGAAACTCAAGCCCTGAAACTCATGCACTGAAACTCATGCCCTGAATCACATGCCCTAAAACGCCTGCCCTGAATCTCATGCCCTGAAACTCATGCCCTGAATCTCATGCATTGAAACTCCTGCCCTCAAACTCATGCCCTGAAACTCCTGCCCTGAAACTCATGCCCTGAATCTCGTGCCCTGAAACTTCTGCCCTGAAACTCATGCACTGAATCTCATGCGCTAAATCTCATGACCTTAAACTCAAGCCGTGAATCTCCTGCCCTGAAACTCATGCCCTGAATCTCATGCTCTGAAACTCCTGCCCTGAAACTCATACACTGAAAGACATGCCCTGAAACTCTTGCACTGAAACATCGGCCCTGAATCTCCTGCCCTGAAACTTCTGCCCTGACTCCCATGAACTGAAACTCAGGCCCTGATTCTCCTGCCCTGAAACTCATGCCCTGAATCTCATGCCTTGAATCTCCTGCCCTCAAACTCATGCACTGAAACTCAGGCACTGAAACTCACGCCCTGAATTACATGCCCTGAAACTCCTGTCCTGAAACTCATGCCCTGAAACTCATGCCCTGAATCTCATGCCCTGAAACTCAAGCCCTTATTCTCCTGCCCTGAAACCCATGCTCTGAATCTCATGCCCTGAAACTTCTGCCCTGAAACTCATGCACTGAATCTCATGCGCTAAATCTCATGACCTTAAACTCAAGCCGTGAATCTCCTGCCCTGAAACTGATGCCCTGAATCTCATACACTGACACTCATGCCCTGAACCTCATGCCCTGAAACTCAAGCCCAGAATCTAATGCACTGAAACTCATTCCCTAAATCTCAAACCCTGAAACTCCTGCCCTGAAATTCATGCACTGAAACTCATGCCCTGAATCGCATGCCCTGAAATTCCTGCCCTGAATCTCATGCCCTGAAACTCAAGCCCTTAATCTCCTGCCCTGAAACTCATGCCCTGAATCTCATGCCTTGATACTCCTGCCCTCAAACTCATGCACTGAAACTCATGCACTGAATCTCATGCGCTAAATCTCATGACCTTAAACTCAAGCCTTGAATATCCTGCCCTGAAACTTATGCCCTGAATGTCATGCCCTGAAATTCCTAACCTGAAACTCATGCCCTGAATGCAATGCCTTGAAACTCCTGTCCTGAATCTCATGCCCTGAAACTCATGCCCTGAATCTCATGCCCTGAAACTCCTGCACTGAAACTCATGCCATGAATCTCATATCCTGAAACTCACGCCCTGAATGCAATGCCTTGAAACTCCTGTCCTGAATCTCATGCCCTGAAACTCATGCCCTGAATCTCATGCCCTGAAACTTCTGCCCTGAAACTCATGCACTGAATCTCATGCGCTAATTCTCATGAACTTAAACTCAAGCCGTGAATCTCCTGCCTTGATACTCATGCCCTGAATATCATGCCTTGAAACTCCTGTCCTGAATCTCATGCACTGAAACTCACGCACTGAATTACATGCCCTGAAACACCTGTCCTGAAACTCATGCCCTGAAACTCATGCCCTGAATATCCTGCCCTGAAACTCAAGCCCTTATTCTCCTGCCCTGAAACTCATGCCCTGAATCTCATGCCCTGAATCTCATGCGCTAAATCTCATGACCTTAAACTCAAGCCGTGAATCTCCTGCCCTGAAACTCATGCCCTGAATGTCATGCCCTGAAATTCCTGCCCTGAAACTCATGCCCTCAAACTCTTGCACTGAAACACCTACCCTAAAACTCATGCCCTGAAACTCATTCCCTGAATCTCATGCCCTGAAACTCTTGCACTGAAACACCTACCCTAAAACTCATGCCCTGAATCTCATGCCGTGAAACTCATGCACTGAAACTCCTGCCCTGAAACTGATGCCCTGAATCTCATGCACTGAAACTCATGCCCTGAACCTCATGCCCTGAAACTCAAGCCCTGAATTTCATGCACTGAAGCTCATGCCCTAAATCTCATACCCTGAAACTCATGCACTGAAACTCTTGCTATGAATCACATGCCCTAAAACTCCTGCCCTGAATCATCTGCCCAGAAACTCATTATCTGAATCACATGCCCTGAAATTCCTACCCTGAATCTCATGCCCTGAAACTCATGCCCTGAATCTAATGCCTTGAAACTCCTTCCCTCAAACTCATGCACTGAAACTCATGCAGGGAATCTCATGCCCTGAATCTCATGCCCTGAAACTTCTGCCCTGAAACTCATGCACTGAATCTCATGCGCTAAATCTCATGACCTTAAACTCAAGCCTTGAATCTCCTGCCCTGAAACTTATGCCCTGAATGTCATGCCCTGAAATTCCTAACCTGAAACTCATGCCCTGAATGTAATGCCTTGAAACTCCTGTCCTGAATCTCATGCCCTGAAACTCATGCACTGAATCTCATGCCCTGAAACTCCATCACTGAAACTCATGCCATGAATCTCATATCCTGAAACTCACGCCCTGAATTACATGCCCTGAAACTCCTGCCCTGAAACACTTGCACTGAAACACCTACCCTAAAACTCATGCCCAGAAACTCATTCCCTGAATCTCATGCCCTGAAACTCTTGCACTGAAACACCTACCCTAAAACTCATGCCCTGAATCTCATGCCGTGAAATTCATGCACTGAAACTCCTGCCCTGAAACTGATGCCCTGAATCTCATGCCCTGAACCTCATGCCCTGAAACTCAAGCCCTGAATTTCATGCACTGAAGCTCATGCCCTAAATCTCATACCCTGAAACTCCTGCCCTGAAACTCATGCACTGAAACTCTTGCTATGAATCACATGCCCTAAAACTCCTGCCCTGAATCATCTGCCCAGAAACTCATTATCTGAATCACATGCCCTGAAATTCCTACCCTGAATCTCATGCCCTGAAACTCATGCCCTGAATCTCATGCCCTGAAACTTCTGCCCTGAAACTCATGCACTGAATCTCATGCGCTAAATCTCATGACCTTAAATTCAAGCCGTGAATCTCCTGCCCTGAAACTCATGCCCTGAATGTCATGCCCTGAAATTCCTGCCCTGAAACTGATGCCCTGAAACTCTTGCACTGAAACACCTACCCTAAAACTCATGCCCTGAAACTCATTCCCTGAATCTCATGCCCTGAAACTCTTGCACTGAAACACCTACCCTAAAACTCATGCCCTGAATCTCATGCCGTGAAACTCATGCACTGAAACTCCTGCCCTGAATCATCTGCCCAGAAACTCATTATCTGAATCACATGCCCTGAAATTCCTACCCTGAATCTCATGCCCTGAAACTCATGCCCTGAATCTCATGCCCTGAAACTTCTGCCCTGAAACTCATGCACTGAATCTCATGCGCTAAATCTCATGACCTTAAATTCAAGCCGTGAATCTCCTGCCCTGAAACTCATGCCCTGAATGTCATGCCCTGAAATTCCTGCCCTGAAACTGATGCCCTGAAACTCTTGCACTGAAACACCTACCCTAAAACTCATGCCCTGAAACTCATTCCCTGAATCTCATGCCCTGAAACTCTTGCACTGAAACACCTACCCTAAAACTCATGCCCTGAATCTCATGCCGTGAAACTCATGCACTGAAACTCCTGCCCTGAAACTGATGCCCTGAATCTCATGCACTGAAACTCATGCCCTGAAACTCATGCCCTGAAACTCAAGCCCTGAATTTCATGCACTGAAGCTCATGCCCTAAATCTCATACCCTGAAACTCCTGCCCTGAAACTCATGCACTGAAACTCTTGCTATGAATCACATGCCCTAAAACTCCTGCCCTGAATCATCTGCCCAGAAACTCATTATTTGAATCACATGCCCTGAAATTCCTACCCTGAATCTCATGCCCTGAAACTCATGCCCTAAATCTCATGCCTTGAAACTCCTGCCCTCAAACTCATGCACTGAAACTCATGCAGTGAAACTCATGCCCTGAATCTCATGCCTTGAAACTCCTGCCCTGAATCTCATGCCTTGAAACTCATGCCCTGAATCTCATGCCCTGAAACTCCTGCCCGGAAACTCATGCCATGAATCTCATATACTGAAACTCACGCCCTTATTCTCCTGCCCTGAAACTCATGCCCTGAATCTCATGCCTTGATACTCCTGCCCTCAAACTCATGCACTGAAACTCATGCACTGAATCTCATGCGCTAAATCTCATGACCTTAAACTCAAGCCTTGAATCTCCTGCCCTGAAACGCATGCCCTGAATGTTATGCACTGAAATTCCTGCCCTGAAACTCAAGCCCTGAATCTCCTGCCCTGAAACTCATGCCCTGAATGTCATGCCCTGAAATTCCTGCCCTGAAACTCATGCCCTGAAACTCTTGCACTGAAACTCCTACCCTAAAACTCATGCATTGAATCTCATGCCCTGAATCTCATGCCGTGAAATTCATGCACTGAAACTCCTGCCCTGAAACTGATGCCCTGAATCTCCTGCACTGAAACTCATGCCCTGAACCTCATGCCCTGAAACTCAAGCCCTGAAACTCATGCACTGAAACTCATGCCCTGAATCACATGCCCTAAAACGCCTGCCCTGAATATCATGCCCTGAAACTCATGCCCTGAATCTCATGCCTTGAAACTCCTGCCCTCAAACTCATGCACTGAAACTCATGCCCTGAATCTCATGCCATGAAACTGCTGTCCTGAATCTCATGCCCTTAAACTCATGCCCTGAAACTCATGCCCTGAAACTCCTGCACTGATACTCATGCCATAAATCTCATATCCTGAAACTCACGCCCTGAATTACATGCCCTGAAACTCCTGCCCTGAAACTCATGCCCTGAATCTCGTGCCCTGAAACTTCTGCCCTGAAACTCATGCACTGAATCTCATGCGCTAAATCTCATGACCTTAAACTCAAGCCGTGAATCTCCTGCTCTGAAACTCATGCCCTGAATCTCATGCTCTGAAAATCCTGCCCTGAAACTCATGCACTGAAAGACATGCCCTGAAACTCTTGCACTGAAACATCGGCCCTGAATCTCCTGCCCTGAATCTCCTGCCCTGAAACCACAGACCTGAAACCCATGCCCTGAAACTCATGCCCTGAAACTTCTGCCCTGAAACTCATGCACTGAATCTCATGCGCTAAATCTCATGAACTTAAACTCAAGCCGTGAATCTCCTGCCTTGATACTCATGCCCTGAAACTCAAGCCCTGAATCTCCTGCCCTGAAACTCATGCCCTGAATGTCATGCCCTGAAATTCCTGCCCTGAAACTCATGCCCTGAAACTCTTGCACTGAAACACCTACCATAAAACTCATGCATTGAATCTCATGCCCTGAATCTCATGCCGTAAAATTCATGCACTGAAACTCCTGCCCTGAAACTGATGTCCTGAATCTCCTGCACTGAAACTCATGCCCTGAACCTCATGCCCTGAAACTCAAGCCCTGAAACTCATGCACTGAAACTCATGCCCTGAATCACATGCCCTAAAACGCCTGCCCTGAATCTCATGCCCTGAAACTCATGCCCTGAATCTCATGCCTTGAAACTCCTGCCCTCAAACTCATGCACTGAAACTCATGCCCTGAATCTCATGCCATGAAACTGCTGTCCTGAATCTCATGCCCTTAAACTCATGCCCTGAAACTCATGCCCTGAAACTCCTGCACTGATACTCATGCCATAAATCTCATATCCTGAAACTCACGCCCTGAATTACATGCCCTGAAACTCCTGCCCTGAAACTCATGCCCTGAATCTCGTGCCCTGAAA
>NW_027276762.1:0-35463 GCF_030028105.1 Mobula birostris | reverse complement strand
TCTCCACATAGACTCTATCTGTGTCCTCTGGTCCCAGACTCCCCCCACTATAGGAGACATCCTCTCCACATCCACTCTATCTGTATCCTCTGGTCCTAGACTCCCCCACTATAGGAGACATCCTCTCCACATCCACTCTATCTGTACCCTCTGGTCCTAGACTCCTCCACTATAGGAAACATCCTCTCCACATCCACTCTATCTGTGTCCTCTGGTCCTGGACTTCTCCACTATAGGAAAGATTCTCTCCACATCCACTCTATCTGTGTGCTCTGGTCCTAGACTCCTTCACGATAGGAAACATCCTCTCCACATCCACTCTATCAGTGTGCTCTGGTCCTAGACTCCCCCACTATAGGAAACATCCTCTCCACATCCATTCTATCTGTGCGCACTGGTCCTAGACTCCCCCCACTATAGGAGACATCCTCTCCACATCCACTCTATCTGTGTCCTCTGGTCCTAGACTCCCCCAATATAGGAGACATCCTCTCCACATCCACTCTATCTGTGACTTCTGGTCCTAGACTCCCCCACTGTCGGAAACATCCTCTCCACATCCACTCTATCTGTGTCCTCTGGTCCTAGACTCCCCCACTATAGGAAACATCCTCTCCACATCCACTCTATCTGTGCCCGCTGGTCTTAGACTCCCCCACTACAGGAAACATCCTCTCCACATCCACTCTATCTGTGTCCTCTGGGCCTAGACTCCCCCCACTATAGGAGACATCCTCTCCACATTCACTCTATCTGTGTCCTCTGGTCCTAGACTCCCCCCCCCCCACTATAGGAAACATCCTCTCCACATCCACTCTATCTGTGTCCTCTGGTCCTAGACTCCCCCAGTATAGGAGACATCCTATCCACATCCACTCTATCTGTGTCCTCTGGTCCTAGACTCCCCCACTGTAGGAAACATCCTCTCCACATCCACTCTATCTGTGTCCTCTGGTCCTAGACTCCCCCACTATGGGAAACATCCTCTCCACATCCACTCTATCTGTGCCCTCTGGTCCTAGACTCCCGCACTACAGGAAACATCCTCTCCACATCCACTCTATCTGTACCCTCTGGTCCTAGAGTCCCCCAGTACAGGAAACATCCTCTCCACATCCACTCTATCTGTGTCCTCTGGTCCTAGACTCCCCCCACTATAGGAGACATCCTCTCCACATCCACTCTATCTGTATCCTCTGGTCCTAGACTCCCCCCACTATCGGAGATATCCTCTCCACATCCACTGTATCTGTATCCTCTGGTCCTAGACTCCCCCACTATAGGAAACATCCTCTCCACATCCATTCTATCTGTGTCCTCTGGTCCTAGACTCCTCCACAAAAGGAAACATCCTCTCCACATCCACTCTACCTGTGTGCTCTGGTGCTAGACTCCCCCAGTATAGGAAACAACCTCTCCACATCCACTCTATCTGTGTCCTCTGGGCCTAGACTCCCCCCACTATAGGAGACATCCTCTCCACATTCACTCTATCTACTCTATCTGTGTCCTCTGGTCCTAGACTCCACCCCCACTATAGGAAACATCCTCTCCACATCCACTCTATCTGTGTCCTCTGGTCCTAGACTCCCCCACTATAGGAAACATCCTCTCCACATCCACTCTATCTGTGCCCTCTGGTCCTAGACTCCCGCACTACAGGAAACATCCTCTCCACTTTCACTCTATCTGTGTCCTCTGGTCCTGGACTCCTCCACTATAGGAGTGATTCTCTCCACATCCACTCTATCTGTGTGCTCTGGTCCTAGACTCCTTCACTATAGGAAACATCCTCTCCACATCCACTCTATCTGTGTCCTCTGGTCCTAGACTCCCCCACTGTAGGAAACATCCTCTCCACATCCTCTCTATCTGTGTCCTCTGGTCCTAGACTCCCGCACTACAGGAGACATCCTCTCCACATCCACTCTATCTGTACCCTCTGGTCCTAGAGTCCCCCAGTATAGGAAACATCCTCTCCACATAGACTCTATCTGTGTCCTCTGGTCCTAGACTCCCCCCACTATAGGAGACATCCGCTCCACATCCACTCTATCTGTATCCTCTGGTCCTAGACTCCCCCACCTATAGGAAACATCCTCTCCACATCCACTCTATCTGTACCCTCTGGTCCTAGAGTCCCCCAGTATAGGAAACATCCTCTCCACATAGACTCTATCTGTGTCCTCTGGTCTAGACTCCCCCCACTATAGGAGACATCCGCTCCACATCCACTCTATCTGTATCCTCTGGTCCTACACTCCTCCACAAAAGGAAACATCCTCTCCACATCCACTCTATCTGTGTGCTCTGGTCCTAGACTCCCCCAGTATAGGAAACATCCTCTCCACATCCACTCTATCTGTGTCCTCTGGGCCTAGACTCCCCCCACTATAGGAGACATCCTCTCCACATTCACTCTATCTGTGTCCTCTGGTCCTAGACTCCCCCCCCCACTATAGGAAACATCCTCTCCACATCCACTCTATCTGTGTCCTCTGGTCCTAGACTCCCCCAATATAGGAAACATCCTCTCCACATCCACTCTATCTGTGCCCTCTGGTCCTAGACTCCCGCACTACAGGAAACATCCTCTCCACATCTACTCTATCTGTGTCCTCTGGTCCTGGACTCCTCCACTATAGGAAAGATTCTCTCCACATCCACTCTATCTGTGTGCTCTGGTCCTAGACTCCTCCACTATAGGAAACATCCTCTCCACATCCACTCTATCAGTGTGCTCTGGTCCTAGACTCCCCCACTATAGGAAACATACTCTCCACATCCACTCTATCTGTGCGCAATGGTCCTAGACTACCCCACTATAGGAAACATCATCTCCACATCCACTCTATCTGTGTCCTCTGGTCCTAGACACCCCCACTATAGGAGACATCCTCTCCACATCCACTCTATCTGTGTCCTCTGGTCCAAGACTCCCCCACTATAGGAGACATCCTCTCCACATCCACTCTATCTGGTCCTCTGGTCCTAGACTCACCCCCCCCCACTATAGGAAACATTCTCTCCACATCCACTCTATCCGTACCCTCTGGTCCTAGACTCCCCCACTATAGGAAACATCCTCTCCACATCCATTCTATCTGTGTCCTCTGGTCCTAGACTCCTCCACTATAGGAAACATCCTCTCCACATCCACTCTATCCGTACCCTCTGGTCCTAGACTCCCCCACTATAGGAAACATCCTCTCCACATCCATTCTATCTGTGTCCTCTGGTCCTGGACTCCTCCACTATAGGAAACATCCTCTCCACATCCACTCTATCTGTGTGCTCTGGTCCTAGACTCCCCCACAATAGGCAACATCCTCTCCACATCCACTCTATCTGTGCGCTCTGGTCCTAGACTCCCCCACTATAAGAAACATCCTCTCCACATCCACTCTATCTGTGTCCTCTGGTCCTAGACTCCCCCCACTATAGAAGACATCCTCTCCACATCCACTCTATCTGTATCCTCTGGTCCCAGACTCCCCCACTATAGGAGACATCCTCTCCTCATCCACTCTATCTGTGTCCTCTGGTCATAGACTCCCCCACTGTAGGAAACATCCTCTCCACATCCACTCTATCTGTGTCCTCGGGTCCTAGACTCCCCCCCCCCACTATAGGAAACAACCTCTCCACATCCACTCTATCTGTGCCCTCTGGTCCAAGACTCCCCCACTACAGGAAACATCCTCTCCATATCCACTCTATCCGTACCCTCTGGTCCTAGACTCCCCACTATAGGAAACATCCTCTCCACATCCATTCTATCTGTGTCCTCTGGTCCTAGACTCCTCCACAAAAGGAAACATCCTCTCCACATCCACTCTATCTGTGTGCTCTGGTCCTAGACTCCCCCAGTATAGGAAACATCCTCTCCACATCCACTCTATCTTTGTCCACTGGGCCTAGACTCCCCCCACTATAGGAGACATCCTCTCCACATTCACTCTATCTGTGTCCTCTGGTCCTAGACTCCCCCCCCAACTATAGGAAACATCCTCTCCACATCCACTCTATCTGTGTGCTCTGGTCCTAGACTCCCCCAGTATAGGAAACATCCTCTCCACATCCACTCTATCTGTGCCCTCTGGTCCTAGGCTCCCCCAGTATAGGAAACATCCTCTCCACATCCACTCTATCTGTGTCTTCTGGTCCTAGACTCCTCCACTATAGGAAACATCCTCTCCACATCCACTCTATCTGTGTGCTCTGGTCCCAGACTCCTCCACTGTAGGAAACATCCTCTCCACATCCACTCTATCTGTGCGCTCTGGTCCTAGACTCCCCCACTATAGGAAACATACTCTCCACATCCACTTTATCTGTGTCCTCTGGTCCTAGACTCCCCCACTATAGGAGACATCCTCTCCACATTCACTCTATCTGTGTCCTCTGGTCCTAGACTCCCCCCCCCACTATAGGAAACATCCTCTCCACATCCACTCTATCTGTGTCCTCTGGTCCTAGACTCCCCCAATATAGGAAACATCCTCTCCACATCCACTCTATCTGTGCCCTCTGGTCCTAGACTCCCGCACTACAGGAAACATCCTCTCCACATCTACTCTATCTGTGTCCTCTGGTCCTGGACTCCTCCACTATAGGAAAGATTCTCTCCACATCCACTCTATCTGTGTGCTCTGGTCCTAGACTCCTCCACTATAGGAAACATCCTCTCCACATCCACTCTATCAGTGTGCTCTGGTCCTAGACTCCCCCACTATAGGAAACATACTCTCCACATCCACTCTATCTGTGCGCAATGGTCCTAGACTACCCCACTATAGGAAACATCATCTCCACATCCACTCTATCTGTGTCCTCTGGTCCTAGACTCCCCCCACTATAGGAGACATCCTCTCCACATCCACTCTATCTGTGTCCTCTGGTCCAAGACTCCCCCACTATAGGAGACATCCTCTCCACATCCACTCTATCTGTGTCCTCTGGTCCTAGACTCCCCCACTGTAGGAAACAACCTCTCCACATCCACTCTATCTGTGTCCTCTGGTCCTAGACTCCCCCACTATAGGAAACATCCTCTCCACATCCACTCTATCTGTGCCCTCTGGTCATAGACTCCCGCACTACAGGAAACATCCTCTCCACATCCACTCCATCTGTACCCTCTGGTCCTAGAGTCCCCCAGTATAGGAAACATCCTCTCCACATAGACTCTATCTGTGTCCTCTGGTCCTAGACTCCCCCCACTATAGGAGACATCCTCTCCACATCCACTCTATCTGTATCCTCTGGTCCTAGACTCCCCCACTATAGGAGACATCCTCTCCACATCCACTCTATCTGTACCCTCTGGTCCTAGACTCCTCCACTATAGGAAACATCCTCTCCACAATGACTCTATCTGTGTCCTCTGGTCCTAGACTCCCCCACTATAGGAAACATCCTCTCCACATCCACTCTATCTGTACGCTCTGGTCCTAGACTCCCCACTATAGGAAACATCCTCTCCACATCCACTTTATCTGTGTCCTCTGGTCCTAGACTCCCCCCCCCACTATAGGAAACATCCTCTCCACATCCACTCTATCTGTGTCCTCTGGTCCTAGTCTCCCCCCACTATAGGAGACATCCTCTCCACATCCACTCTATCTGTACCCTCCGGTCCTAGAGTCCCCCAGTACAGGAAACATCCTCTCCACATCCACTCTATCTGTGTCCTCTGGTCCTAGACTCCCCCCACTATAGGAGACATCCTCTCCACATCCACCCTATCTGTATCCTCTGGTCCCAGACTCCCCCCACTATAGGAGACATCCTCTCCACATCCACTCTATCTGTATCCTCTGGTCCTAGACTCCCCCCACTATAGAAAACATCCTCTCCACATCCATTCTATCTGTGTCCTCTGGTCCTAGACTCCTCCACAAAAGGAAACATCCTCTCCACATCCACTCTATCTGTGTGCTCTGGTCCTAGACTCCCCCAGTATAGGAAACATCCTCTCCACATCCACTCTATCTGTGTCCTCTGGGCCTAGACTCCCCCCACTATAGGAGACATCCTCTCCACATTCACTCTATCTGTGTCCTCTGGTCCTAGACTCCCCCCCGCACTATAGGAAACATCCTCTCCACATCCACTCCATCTGTGTCCTCTGGTCCTAGACTCCCCCACTATAGGAAACATCCTCTCCACATCCACTCTATCTGTGCCCTCTGGTCCTAGACTCCCGCACTACAGGAAACATCCTCTCCACATTCACTCTATCTGTGTCCTCTGGTCCTGGACTTCTCCACTTATAGGAAAGATTCTCTCCACATCCACTCTATCTGTGTGCTCTGGTCCTAGACTCCTTCACTATAGGAAACATCCTCTCCACATCCACTCTATCAGTGTGCTCTGGTCCTAGACTCCCCCACTATAGGAAACATCCTCTCCACATCCACTCTATCTGTGCGCACTGGTCCTAGACTCCCCCACTATAGGAAACATCCTCTCCACATCCACTCTATCTGTGTCCTCTGGTCCTAGACTCCCCCCACTATAGGAGACATGCTCTCCACATCCACTCTATCTGTGTCCTCTGGTCCTAGACTCCCCCACTATAGGAGACATCCTCTCCACATCCACTTTATCTGTGTCCTCTGGTCCTAGACTCCCCCACTGTAGGAAACATCCTCTCCACATCCACTCTATCTGTGTCCTGTGGTCCTAGACTCCCGCACTACAGGAGACATCCTCTCCACATCCACTCTATCTGTACCCTCTGGTCCTAGAGTCCCCAGTATAGGAAACATCCTCTCCACATAGACTCTATCTGTGTCCTCTGGTCCTAGACTCCCCCCACTATAGGAGACATCCTCTCCACATCCACTCTATCTGTATCCTCTGGTCTTAGACTCCCCCACTATAGGAAACATCCTCTCCACATCCATTCTATCTGTGTCCTCTGGTCCTAGACTCCTCCACAAAAGGAAACATCCTCTCCACATCCACTCTATCTGTGTGCTCTGGTCCTAGACTCCCCCAGTATAGGAACATCCTCTCCACATCCTCTCTATCTGTGTCCTCTGGGCCTAGACTCCCCCCACTATAGGAGACATCCTCTCCACATTCACTCTATCTGTGTCCTCTGGTCCTAGACTCCCCCCCCCACTATAGGAAACATCCTCTCCACATCCACTCTATCTGTGCCCTCTGGTCCTAGACTCCCCCACTCTAGGAAACATCCTCACCACATCCACTCTATCTGTACCCTCTGGTCCTAGACTCCTCCACTATAGGAAACATCCTCTCCACAATGACTCTATCTGTGTCCTCTGGTCCTAGACTCCCCCACTATAGGAAACATCCTCTCCACATCCACTCTATCTGTACGCTCTGGTCCTAGACTCCCCCACTATAGGAAACATCCTCTCCACATCCACTTTATCTGTGTCCTCTGGTCCTAGACTCCCCCCCCCCACTATAGGAAACATCCTCTCCACATCCACTCTATCTGTGTCCTCTGGTCCTAGTCTCCCCCCACTATAGGAGACATCCTCTCCACATCCACTCTATCTGTACCCTCCGGTCCTAGAGTCCCCCAGTACAGGAAACATCCTCTCCACATCCACTCTATCTGTGTCCTCTGGTCCTAGACTCCCCCCACTATAGGAGACATCCTCTCCACATCCACCCTATCTGTATCCTCTGGTCCCAGACTCCCCCCACTATAGGAGACATCCTCTCCACATCCACTCTATCTGTATCCTCTGGTCCTAGACTCCCCCACTATAGAAAACATCCTCTCCACATCCATTCTATCTGTGTCCTCTGGTCCTAGACTCCTCCACAAAAGGAAACATCCTCTCCACATCCACTCTATCTGTGTGCTCTGGTCCTAGACTCCCCCAGTATAGGAAACATCCTCTCCACATCCACTCTATCTGTGTCCTCTGGGCCTAGACTCCCCCCACTATAGGAGACATCCTCTCCACATTCACTCTATCTGTGTCCTCTGGTCCTAGACTCCCCCCCGCACTATAGGAAACATCCTCTCCACATCCACTCCATCTGTGTCCTCTGGTCCTAGACTCCCCCACTATAGGAAACATCCTCTCCACATCCACTCTATCTGTGCCCTCTGGTCCTAGACTCCCGCACTACAGGAAACATCCTCTCCACATTCACTCTATCTGTGTCCTCTGGTCCTGGACTTCTCCACTATAGGAGACATCCTCTCCACATCCACTTTATCTGTGTCCTCTGGTCCTAGACTCCCCCACTGTAGGAAGCATCCTCTCCACATCCACTCTATCTGTGTCCTCTGGTCCTAGACTCCCGCACTACAGGAGACATCCTCTCCACATCCACTCTATCTGTACCCTCTGGTCCTAGAGTCCCCCAGTATAGGAAACATCCTCTCCACATAGACTCTATCTGTGTCCTCTGGTCCTAGACTCCCCCCACTATAGGAGACATCCTCTCCACATCCACTCTATCTGTATCCTCTGGTCTTAGACTCCCCCACTATAGGAAACATCCTCTCCACATCCATTCTATCTGTGTCCTCTGGTCCTAGACTCCTCCACAAAAGGAAACATCCTCTCCACATCCACTCTATCTGTGTGCTCTGGTCCTAGACTCCCCCAGTATAGGAAACATCCTCTCCACATCCTCTCTATCTGTGTCCTCTGGGCCTAGACTCCCCCCACTATAGGAGACATCCTCTCCACATTCACTCTATCTGTGTCCTCTGGTCCTAGACTCCCCCCCCCACTATAGGAAACATCCTCTCCACATCCACTCTATCTGTGCCCTCTGGTCCTAGACTCCCCCACTCTAGGAAACATCCTCACCACATCCACTCTATCTGTGCCCTCTGGTCCTAGACTCCCGCACTACAGGAAACATCCTCTCCACATCCACTCTATCTGTGTCCACTGGTCCTAGACTCCTCCACTATAGGAAAGATTCTCTCCACATCCACTCTATCTGTGTGCTCCGGTCCTAGACTCCTCCACTATAGGAAACATCCTCTCCACATCCACTCTATCAGTGTGCTCTGGTCCTAGACTCCCCCACTATAGGAAACATCCTCTCCACATCCACTCTATCTGTGCGCACTGGTCCGACACTCCCCCACTATAGGAAACATCCTCTCCACATCCACTCTATCTGTGTCCTCTGGTCCTAGACTCCCCCCACTATAGGAGACATCCTCTCCACATCCACTCTATCTGTGTCCTCTGGTCCTAGACTCCCCCACTATAGGAGACATCCTCTCCACATCCACTCTATCTGTGTCCTCTGGTCCTAGACTCCCCCACTGTAGGAAACATCCTCTCCACATCCACTCTATCTGTGTCCTCTGGTCCTAGACTCCCCCACTATAGGAAACATCCTCTCCACATCCACTCTATCTGTGCCCTCTGGTCCTAGACTCCCGCACTACAGGAAACATCCTCTCCACATCCACTCCATCTGTACCATCTGGTCCTAGAGTCCCCCAGTATAGGAAACATCCTCTCCACATAGACTCTATCTGTGTCCTCTGGTCCCAGACTCCCCCCACTATAGGAGACATCCTCTCCACATCCACTCTATCTGTATCCTCTGGTCCTAGACTCCCCCACTATAGGAGACATCCTCTCCACATCCACTCTATCTGTACCCTCTGGTCCTAGACTCCTCCACTATAGGAAACATCCTCTCCACATCCACTCTATCTGTGTCCTCTGGTCCTGGACTTCTCCACTATAGGAAAGATTCTCTCCACATCCACTCTATCTGTGTGCTCTGGGCCTAGACTCCTTCACTATAGGAAACATCCTCTCCACATCCACTCTATCAGTGTGCTCTGGTCCTAGACTCCCCCACTATAGGAAACATCCTCTCCACATCCACTCTATCTGTGCGCACTGGTCCTAGACTCCCCCACTATAGGAAACATCCTCTCCACATCCACTCTATCTGTGCGCACTGGTCCTAGACTCCCCCCACTATAGGAGACATCCTCTCCACATCCACTCTATCTGTGTCCTCTGGTCCTAGACTCCCCCAATATAGGAGACATCCTCTCCACATCCACTCTATCTGTGACTTCTGGTCCTAGACTCCCCCACTGTCGGAAACATCCTCTCCACATCCACTCTATCTGTGTCCTCTGGTCCTAGACTCCCCCACTATAGGAAACATCCTCTCCACATCCACTCTATCTGTGCCCGCTGGTCTTACACTCCCCCACTACAGGAAACATCCTCTCCACATCCACTCTATCTGTGTCCTCTGGGCCTAGACTCCCCCCACTATAGGAGACATCCTCTCCACATTCACTCTACCTGTGTCCTCTGGTCCTAGACTCCCCCCCCCACTATAGGAAACATCCTCTCCACATCCACTCTATCTGTGTCCTCTGGTCCTAGACTCCCCCAGTATAGGAGACATCCTATCCACATCCACTCTATCTGTGTCCTCTGGTCCTAGACTCCCCCACTGTAGGAAACATCCTCTCCACATCCACTCTATCTGTGTCCTCTGGTCCTAGACTCCCCCACTATGGGAAACATCCTCTCCACATCCACTCTATCTGTGCCCTCTGGTCCTAGACTCCCGCACTACAGGAAACATCCTCTCCACATCCACTCTATCTGTACCCTCTGGTCCTAGAGTCCCCCAGTACAGGAAACATCCTCTCCACATCCACTCTATCTGTGTCCTCTGGTCCTAGACTCCCCCCACTATAGGAGACATCCTCTCCACATCCACTCTATCTGTATCCTCTGGTCCTAGACTCCCCCCACTATCGGAGATATCCTCTCCACATCCACTGTATCTGTATCCTCTGGTCCTAGACTCCCCCACTATAGGAAACATCCTCTCCACATCCATTCTATCTGTGTCCTCTGGTCCTAGACTCCTCCACAAAAGGAAACATCCTCTCCACATCCACTCTACCTGTGTGCTCTGGTCCTAGACTCCCCCAGTATAGGAAACAACCTCTCCACATCCACTCTATCTGTACCCTCTGGTCCTAGGCTCCCCCAGTATAGGAAACATCCTCTCCACATCCACTCTATCTGTGTCTTCTGGTCCTAGACTCCTCCACTATAGGAAACATCCTCTCCACATCCACTCTATCTGTGTGCTCTGGTCCCAGACTCCTCCACTGTAGGAAACATCCTCTCCACATCCACTCTATCTGTGCGCTCTGGTCCTAGACTCCCCCACTATAGGAAACATACTCTCCACATCCACTTTATCTGTGTCCTCTGGTCCTAGACTCCCCCCACTATAGGAGACATCCTCTCCACATTCACTCTATCTGTGTCCTCTGGTCCTAGACTCCCCCCCCCACTATAGGAAACATCCTCTCCACATCCACTCTATCTGTGTCCTCTGGTCCTAGACTCCCCCAATATAGGAAACATCCTCTCCACATCCACTCTATCTGTGCCCTCTGGTCCTAGACTCCCGCACTACAGGAAACATCCTCTCCACATCTACTCTATCTGTGTCCTCTGGTCCTGGACTCCTCCACTATAGGAAAGATTCTCTCCACATCCACTCTATCTGTGTGCTCTGGTCCTAGACTCCTCCACTATAGGAAACATCCTCTCCACATCCACTCTATCAGTGTGCTCTGGTCCTAGACTCCCCCACTATAGGAAACATACTCTCCACATCCACTCTATCTGTGCGCAATGGTCCTAGACTACCCCACTATAGGAAACATCATCTCCACATCCACTCTATCTGTGTCCTCTGGTCCTAGACTCCCCCCACTATAGGAGACATCCTCTCCACATCCACTCTATCTGTGTCCTCTGGTCCAAGACTCCCCCACTATAGGAGACATCCTCTCCACATCCACTCTATCTGTGTCCTCTGGTCCTAGACTCCCCCACTGTAGGAAACATCCTCTCCACATCCACTCTATCTGTGTCCTCTGGTCCTAGACTCCCCCACTATAGGAAACATCCTCTCCACATCCACTCTATCTGTGCCCTCTGGTCATAGACTCCCGCACTACAGGAAACATCCTCTCCACATCCACTCCATCTGTACCCTCTGGTCCTAGAGTCCCCCAGTATAGGAAACATCCTCTCCACATAGACTCTATCTGTGTCCTCTGGTCCTAGACTCCCCCCACTATAGGAGACATCCTCTCCACATCCACTCTATCTGTATCCTCTGGTCCTAGACTCCCCCACTATTGGAGACATCCTCTCCACATCCACTCTATCTGTACCCTCTGGTCCTAGACTCCTCCACTATAGGAAACATCCTCTCCACAATGACTCTATCTGTGTGCTCTGGTCCTAGACTCCCCCACTATAGGAAACATCCTCTCCACATCCACTCTATCTGTACGCTCTGGTCCTAGACTCCCCCACTATAGGAAACATCCTCTCCACATCCACTTTATCTGTGTCCTCTGGTCCTATACTCCCCCCCCCCAGTATAGGAAACATCCTCTCCACATCCACTCTATCTGTGTCCTCTGGTCCTAGTCTCCCCCCACTATAGGAGACATCCTCTCCACATCCACTCTATCTGTACCCTCCGGTCCTAGAGTCCCCCAGTACAGGAAACATCCTCTCCACATCCACTCTATCTGTGTCCTCTGGTCCTAGACTCCCCCCACTATAGGAGACATCCTCTCCACATCCACTCTATCTGTATCCTCTGGTCCCAGACTCCCCCCACTATAGGAGACATCCTCTCCACATCCACTCTATCTGTATCCTCTGGTCCTAGACTCCCCCACTATAGAAAACATCCTCTCCACATCCATTCTATCTGTGTCCTCTGGTCCTAGACTCCTCCACAAAAGGAAACATCCTCTCCACATCCACTCTATCTGTGTGCTCTGGTCCTAGACTCCCCCAGTATAGGAAACATCCTCTCCACATCCACTCTATCTGTGTCCTCTGGGCCTAGACTCCCCCCACTATAGGAGACATCCTCTCCACATTCACTCTATCTGTGTCCTCTGGTCCTAGACTCCCCCCCGCACTATAGGAAACATCCTCTCCACATCCACTCCATCTGTGTCCTCTGGTCCTAGACTCCCCCACTATAGGAAACATCCTCTCCACATCCACTCTATCTGTGCCCTCTGGTCCTAGACTCCCGCACTACAGGAAACATCCTCTCCACATTCACTCTATCTGTGTCCTCTGGTCCTGGACTTCTCCACTATAGGAAAGATTCTCTCCACATCCACTCTATCTGTGTGCTCTGGTCCTAGACTCCTTCACTATAGGAAACATCCTCTCCACATCCACTCTATCAGTGTGCTCTGGCCTAGACTCCCCCACTATAGGAAACATCCTCTCCACATCCACTCTATCTGTGCGCACTGGTCCTAGACTCCCCCACTATAGGAAACATCCTCTCCACATCCACTCTATCTGTGTCCTCTGGTCCTAGACTCCCCCCACTATAGGAGACATGCTCTCCACATCCACTCTATCTGTGTCCTCTGGTCCTAGACTCCCCCACTATAGGAGACATCCTCTCCACATCCACTTTATCTGTGTCCTCTGGTCCTAGACTCCCCCACTGTAGGAAACATCCTCTCCACATCCACTCTATCTGTGTCCTCTGGTCCTAGACTCCCGCACTACAGGAGACATCCTCTCCACATCCACTCTATCTGTACCCTCTGGTCCTAGAGTCCCCCAGTATAGGAAACATCCTCTCCACATAGACTCTATCTGTGTCCTCTGGTCCTAGACTCCCCCCACTATAGGAGACATCCTCTCCACATCCACTCTATCTGTATCCTCTGGTCTTAGACTCCCCCACTATAGGAAACATCCTCTCCACATCCATTCTATCTGTGTCCTCTGGTCCTAGACTCCTCCACAAAAGGAAACATCCTCTCCACATCCACTCTATCTGTGTGCTCTGGTCCTAGACTCCCCCAGTATAGGAAACATCCTCTCCACATCCTCTCTATCTGTGTCCTCTGGGCCTAGACTCCCCCCACTATAGGAGACATCCTCTCCACATTCACTCTATCTGTGTCCTCTGGTCCTAGACTCCCCCCCCCACTATAGGAAACATCCTCTCCACATCCACTCTATCTGTGCCCTCTGGTCCTAGACTCCCCCACTCTAGGAAACATCCTCACCACATCCACTCTATCTGTGCCCTCTGGTCCTAGACTCCCGCACTACAGGAAACATCCTCTCCACATCCATTCTATCGGTGTCCACTGGTCCTAGACTCCTCCACTATAGGAAAGATTCTCTCCACATCCACTCTATCTGTGTGCTCCGGTCCTAGACTCCTCCACTATAGGAAACATCCTCTCCACATCCACTCTATCAGTGTGCTCTGGTCCTAGACTCCCCCACTATAGGAAACATCCTCTCCACATCCACTCTATCTGTGCGCACTGGTCCGACACTCCCCCACTATAGGAAACATCCTCTCCACATCCACTCTATCTGTGTCCTCTGGTCCTAGACTCCCCCCACTATAGGAGACATCCTCTCCACATCCACTCTATCTGTGTCCTCTGGTCCTAGACTCCCCCACTATAGGAGACATCCTCTCCACATCCACTCTATCTGTGTCCTCTGGTCCTAGACTCCCCCACTGTAGGAAACATCCTCTCCACATCCACTCTATCTGTGTCCTCTGGTCCTAGACTCCCCCACTATAGGAAACATCCTCTCCACATCCACTCTATCTGTGCCCTCTGGTCCTAGACTCCCGCACTACAGGAAACATCCTCTCCACATCCACTCCATCTGTACCATCTGGTCCTAGAGTCCCCCAGTATAGGAAACATCCTCTCCACATAGACTCTATCTGTGTCCTCTGGTCCCAGACTCCCCCCACTATAGGAGACATCCTCTCCACATCCACTCTATCTGTATCCTCTGGTCCTAGACTCCCCCACTATAGGAGACATCCTCTCCACATCCACTCTATCTGTACCCTCTGGTCCTAGACTCCTCCACTATAGGAAACATCCTCTCCACATCCACTCTATCTGTGTCCTCTGGTCCTGGACTTCTCCACTATAGGAAAGATTCTCTCCACATCCACTCTATCTGTGTGCTCTGGTCCTAGACTCCTTCACGATAGGAAACATCCTCTCCACATCCACTCTATCAGTGTGCTCTGGTCCTAGACTCCCCCACTATAGGAAACATCCTCTCCACATCCACTCTATCTGTGCGCACTGGTCCTAGACTCCCCCCCCCCCCACTATAGGAAACATCCTCTCCACATCCACTCTATCTGTGTCCTCTGGTCCTAGACTCCCCCAGTATAGGAGACATCCTATCCACATCCACTCTATCTGTGTCCTCTGGTCCTAGACTCCCCCACTGTAGGAAACATCCTCTCCACATCCACTCTATCTGTGTCCTCTGGTCCTAGACTCCCCCACTATGGGAAACATCCTCTCCACATCCACTCTATCTGTGCCCTCTGGTCCTAGACTCCCGCACTACAGGAAACATCCTCTCCACATCGACTCTATCTGTACCCTCTGGTCCTAGAGTCCCCCAGTACAGGAAACATCCTCTCCACATCCACTCTATCTGTGTCCTCTGGTCCTAGACTCCCCCCACTATAGGAGACATCCTCTCCACATCCACTCTATCTGTATCCTCTGGTCCTAGACTCCCCCCACTATCGGAGATATCCTCTCCACATCCACTGTATCTGTATCCTCTGGTCCTAGACTCCCCCACTATAGGAAACATCCTCTCCACATCCATTCTATCTGTGTCCTCTGGTCCTAGACTCCTCCACAAAAGGAAACATCCTCTCCACATCCACTCTACCTGTGTGCTCTGGTGCTAGACTCCCCCAGTATAGGAAACAACCTCTCCACATCCACTCTATCTGTGTCCTCTGGGCCTAGACTCCCCCCACTATAGGAGACATCCTCTCCACATTCACTCTATCTGTGTCCTCTGGTCCTAGACTCCCACCCCCACTATAGGAAACATCCTCTCCACATCCACTCTATCTGTGTCCTCTGGTCCTAGACTCCCCCACTATAGGAAACATCCTCTCCACATCCACTCTATCTGTGCCCTCTGGTCCTAGACTCCCGCACTACAGGAAACATCCTCTCCACATTCACTCTATCTGTGTCCTCTGGTCCTGGACTCCTCCACTATAGGAGTGATTCTCTCCACATCCACTCTATCTGTGTGCTCTGGTCCTAGACTCCTTCACTATAGGAAACATCCTCTCCACATCCACTCTATCTGTGTCCTCTGGTCCTAGACTCCCCCACTGTAGGAAACATCCTCTCCACATCCTCTCTATCTGTGTCCTCTGGTCCTAGACTCCCGCACTACAGGAGACATCCTCTCCACATCCACTCTATCTGTACCCTCTGGTCCTAGAGTCCCCCAGTATAGGAAACATCCTCTCCACATAGACTCTATCTGTGTCCTCTGGTCCTAGACTCCCCCCACTATAGGAGACATCCTCTCCACATCCACTCTATCTGTATCCTCTGGTCCTAGACTCCCCCACTATAGGAAACATCCTCTCCACATCCATTCTATCTGTGTCCTCTGGTCCTACACTCCTCCACAAAAGGAAACATCCTCTCCACATCCACTCTATCTGTGTGCTCTGGTCCTAGACTCCCCCAGTATAGGAAACATCCTCTCCACATCCACTCTATCTGTGTCCTCTGGGCCTAGACTCCCCCCACTATAGGAGACATCCTCTCCACATTCACTCTATCTGTGTCCTCTGGTCCTAGACTCCCCCCCCCACTATAGGAAACATCCTCTCCACATCCACTCTATCTGTGTCCTCTGGTCCTAGACTCCCCCAATATAGGAAACATCCTCTCCACATCCACTCTATCTGTGCCCTCTGGTCCTAGACTCCCGCACTACAGGAAACATCCTCTCCACATCTACTCTATCTGTGTCCTCTGGTCCTGGACTCCTCCACTATAGGAAAGATTCTCTCCACATCCACTCTATCTGTGTGCTCTGGTCCTAGACTCCTCCACTATAGGAAACATCCTCTCCACATCCACTCTATCAGTGTGCTCTGGTCCTAGACTCCCCCACTATAGGAAACATACTCTCCACATCCACTCTATCTGTGCGCAATGGTCCTAGACTACCCCACTATAGGAAACATCATCTCCACATCCACTCTATCTGTGTCCTCTGGTCCTAGACACCCCCACTATAGGAGACATCCTCTCCACATCCACTCTATCTGTGTCCTCTGGTCCAAGACTCCCCCACTATAGGAGACATCCTCTCCACATCCACTCTATCTGTGTCCTCTGGTCCTAGACTCCCCCACTGTAGGAAACATCCTCTCCACATCCACTCTATCTGTGTCCTCTGGTCCTAGACTCCCCCACTATAGGAAACATCCTCTCCACATCCACTCTATCTTTGCCCTCTGGTCATAGACTCCCGCACTACAGGAAACATCCTCTCCACATCCACTCCATCTGTACCCTCTGGTCCTAGAGTCCCCCAGTATAGGAAACATCCTCTCCACATAGACTCTATCTGTGTCCTCTGGTCCTAGACTCCCCCCACTATAGGAGACATCCTCTCCACATCCACTCTATCTGTATCCTCTGGTCCTAGACTCCCCCACTATAGGAGACATCCTCTCCACATCCACTCTATCTGTACCCTCTGGTCCTAGACTCCTCCACTATAGGAAACATCCTCTCCACAATGACTCTATCTGTGTGCTCTGGTCCTAGACTCCCCCACTATAGGAAACATCCTCTCCACATCCACTCTATCTGTACGCTCTGGTCCTAGACTCCCCCACTATAGGAAACATCCTCTCCACATCCACTTTATCTGTGTCCTCTGGTCCTAGACTCCCCCCCCCCACTATAGGAAACATCCTCTCCACATCCACTCTATCTGTGTCCTCTGGTCCTAGTCTCCCCCCACTATAGGAGACATCCTCTCCACATCCACTCTATCTGTACCCTCCGGTCCTAGAGTCCCCCAGTACAGGAAACATCCTCTCCACATCCACTCTATCTGTGTCCTCTGGTCCTAGACTCCCCCCACTATAGGAGACATCCTCTCCACATCCACTCTATCTGTATCCTCTGGTCCCAGACTCCCCCCACTATAGGAGACATCCTCTCCACATCCACTCTATCTGTATCCTCTGGTCCTAGACTCCCCCACTATAGAAAACATCCTCTCCACATCCATTCTATCTGTGTCCTCTGGTCCTAGACTCCTCCACAAAAGGAAACATGCTCTCCACATCCACTCTATCTGTGTGCTCTGGTCCTAGACTCCCCCAGTATAGGAAACATCCTCTCCACATCCACTCTATCTGTGTCCTCTGGGCCTAGCCTCCCACCACTATAGGAGACATCCTCTCCACATTCACTCTATCTGTGTCCTCTGGTCCTAGACTCCCCCCCGCACTATAGGAAACATCCTCTCCACATCCACTCCATCTGTGTCCTCTGGTCCTAGACTCCCCCACTATAGGAAACATCCTCTCCACATCCACTCTATCTGTGCCCTCTGGTCCTAGACTCCCGCACTACAGGAAACATCCTCTCCACATTCACTCTATCTGTGTCCTCTGGTCCTGGACTTCTCCACTATAGGAAAGATTCTCTCCACATCCACTCTATCTGTGTGCTCTGGTCCTAGACTCCTTCACTATAGGAAACATCCTCTCCACATCCACTCTATCAGTGTGCTCTGGTCCTAGACTCCCCCACTATAGGAAACATCCTCTCCACATCCACTCTATCTGTGCGCACTGGTCCTAGACTCCCCCACTATAGGAAACATCCTCTCCACATCCACTCTATCTGTGTCCTCTGGTCCTAGACTCCCCCCACTATAGGAGACATGCTCTCCACATCCACTCTATCTGTGTCCTCTGGTCCTAGACTCCCCCACTATAGGAGACATCCTCTCCACATCCACTTTATCTGTGTCCTCTGGTCCTAGACTCCCCCACTGTAGGAAACATCCTCTCCACATCCACTCTATCTGTGTCCTCTGGTCCTAGACTCCCGCACTACAGGAGACATCCTCTCCACATCCACTCTATCTGTACCCTCTGGTCCTAGAGTCCCCCAGTATAGGAAACATCCTCTCCACATAGACTCTATCTGTGTCCTCTGGTCCTAGACTCCCCCCACTATAGGAGACATCCTCTCCACATCCACTCTATCTGTATCCTCTGGTCCTAGACTCCCCCACTATAGGAAACATCCTCTCCACATCCATTCTATCTGTGTCCTCTGGTCCTAGACTCCTCCACAAAAGGAAACATCCTCTCCACATCCACTCTATCTGTGTGCTCTGGTCCTAGACTCCCCCAGTATAGGAAACATCCTCTCCACATCCTCTCTATCTGTGTCCTCTGGGCCTAGACTCCCCCCACTATAGGAGACATCCTCTCCACATTCACTCTATCTGTGTCCTCTGGTCCCAGACTCCCCCCCCCCACTATAGGAAACATCCTCTCCACATCCACTCTATCTGTGCCCTCTGGTCCTAGACTCCCCCACTCTAGGAAACATCCTCACCACATCCACTCTATCTGTGCCCTCTGGTCCTAGACTCCCGCACTACAGGAAACATCCTCTCCACATCCACTCTATCTGTGTCCACTGGTCCTAGACTCCTCCACTATAGGAAAGATTCTCTCCACATCCACTCTATCTGTGTGCTCCGGTCCTAGACTCCTCCACTATAGGAAACATCCTCTCCACATCCACTCTGTCAGTGTGCTCTGGTCCTAGACTCCCCCACTATAGGAAACATCCTCTCCACATCCACTCTATCTGTGCGCACTGGTCCGACACTCCCCCACTATAGGAAACATCCTCTCCACATCCACT
This sequence comes from Mobula birostris, assembly GCF_030028105.1. Lineage (NCBI taxonomy): Eukaryota > Metazoa > Chordata > Chondrichthyes > Myliobatiformes > Myliobatidae > Mobula > Mobula birostris. Next base: position 15,638 of record NW_027276762.1, on the reverse strand, counting down.
CTATCTGTGTCCTCTGGTCCTAGACTCCCCCCACTATAGGAGACATCCTCTCCACATCCACTCTATCTGTGTCCTCTGGTCCTAGACTCCCCCACTATAGGAGACATCCTCTCCACATCCACTCTATCTGTGTCCTCTGGTCCTAGACTCCCCCACTGTAGGAAACATCCTCTCCACATCCACTCTATCTGTGTCCTCTGGTCCTAGACTCCCCCACTATAGGAAACATCCTCTCCACATCCACTCTATCTGTGCCCTCTGGTCCTAGACTCCCGCACTACAGGAAACATCCTCTCCACATCCACTCCATCTGTACCATCTGGTCCTAGAGTCCCCCAGTATAGGAAACATCCTCTCCACATAGACTCTATCTGTGTCCTCTGGTCCCAGACTCCCCCCACTATAGGAGACATCCTCTCCACATCCACTCTATCTGTATCCTCTGGTCCTAGACTCCCCCACTATAGGAGACATCCTCTCCACATCCACTCTATCTGTATCCTCTGGTCCTAGACTCCCCCACTATAGGAAACATCCTCTCCAGATCCATTCTATCTGTGTCCTCTGGTCCTACACTCCTCCACAAAAGGAAACATCCTCTCCACATCCACTCTATCTGTGTGCTCTGGTCCTAGACTCCCCCAGTATAGGAAACATCCTCTCCACATCCACTCTATCTGTGTCCTCTGGGCCTAGACTCCCCCCACTATAGGAGACATCCTCTCCACATTCACTCTATCTGTGTCCTCTGGTCCTAGACTCCCCCCCCCACTATAGGAAACATCCTCTCCACATCCACTCTATCTGTGTCCTCTGGTCCTAGACTCCCCCAATATAGGAAACATCCTCTCCACATCCACTCTATCTGTGCCCTCTGGTCCTAGACTCCCGCACTACAGGAAACATCCTCTCCACATCTACTCTATCTGTGTCCTCTGGTCCTGGACTCCTCCACTATAGGAAAGATTCTCTCCACATCCACTCTATCTGTGTGCTCTGGTCCTAGACTCCTCCACTATAGGAAACATCCTCTCCACATCCACTCTATCAGTGTGCTCTGGTCCTAGACTCCCCCACTATAGGAAACATACTCTCCACATCCACTCTATCTGTGCGCAATGTTCCTAGACTACCCCACTATAGGAAACATCATCTCCACATCCACTCTATCTGTGTCCTCTGGTCCTAGACACCCCCACTATAGGAGACATCCTCTCCACATCCACTCTATCTGTGTCCTCTGGTCCAAGACTCCCCCACTATAGGAGACATCCTCTCCACATCCACTCTATCTGTGTCCTCTGGTCCTAGACTCCCCCACTGTAGGAAACATCCTCTCCACATCCACTCTATCTGTGTCCTCTGGTCCTAGACTCCCCCACTATAGGAAACATCCTCTCCACATCCACTCTATCTTTGCCCTCTGGTCATAGACTCCCGCACTACAGGAAACATCCTCTCCACATCCACTCCATCTGTACCCTCTGGTCCTAGAGTCCCCCAGTATAGGAAACATCCTCTCCACATAGACTCTATCTGTGTCCTCTGGTCCTAGACTCCCCCCACTATAGGAGACATCCTCTCCACATCCACTCTATCTGTATCCTCTGGTCCTAGACTCCCCCACTATAGGAGACATCCTCTCCACATCCACTCTATCTGTACCCTCTGGTCCTAGACTCCTCCACTATAGGAAACATCCTCTCCACAATGACTCTATCTGTGTGCTCTGGTCCTAGACTCCCCCACTATAGGAAACATCCTCTCCACATCCACTCTATCTGTACGCTCTGGTCCTAGACTCCCCCACTATAGGAAACATCCTCTCCACATCCACTTTATCTGTGTCCTCTGGTCCTAGACTCCCCCCCCCCCACTATAGGAAACATCCTCTCCACATCCACTCTATCTGTGTCCTCTGGTCCTAGTCTCCCCCCACTATAGGAGACATCCTCTCCACATCCACTCTGTCTGTACCCTCCGGTCCTAGAGTCCCCCAGTACAGGAAACATCCTCTCCACATCCACTCTATCTGTGTCCTCTGGTCCTAGACTCCCCCCACTATAGGAGACATCCTCTCCACATCCACTCTATCTGTATCCTCTGGTCCCAGACTCCCCCCACTATAGGAGACATCCTCTCCACATCCACTCTATCTGTATCCTCTGGTCCTAGACTCCCCCACTATAGAAAACATCCTCTCCACATCCATTCTATCTGTGTCCTCTGGTCCTAGACTCCTCCACAAAAGGAAACATGCTCTCCACATCCACTCTATCTGTGTGCTCTGGTCCTAGACTCCCCCAGTATAGGAAACATCCTCTCCACATCCACTCTATCTGTGTCCTCTGGGCCTAGCCTCCCCCCACTATAGGAGACATCCTCTCCACATTCACTCTATCTGTGTCCTCTGGTCCTAGACTCCCCCCCGCACTATAGGAAACATCCTCTCCACATCCACTCCATCTGTGTCCTCTGGTCCTAGACTCCCCCACTATAGGAAACATCCTCTCCACATCCACTCTATCTGTGCCCTCTGGTCCTAGACTCCCGCACTACAGGAAACATCCTCTCCACATTCACTCTATCTGTGTCCTCTGGTCCTGGACTTCTCCACTATAGGAAAGATTCTCTCCACATCCACTCTATCTGTGTGCTCTGGTCCTAGACTCCTTCACTATAGGAAACATCCTCTCCACATCCACTCTATCAGTGTGCTCTGGTCCTAGACTCCCCCACTATAGGAAACATCCTCTCCACATCCACTCTATCTGTGCGCACTGGTCCTAGACTCCCCCACTATAGGAAACATCCTCTCCACATCCACTCTATCTGTGTCCTCTGGTCCTAGACTCCCCCCACTATAGGAGACATGCTCTCCACATCCACTCTATCTGTGTCCTCTGGTCCTAGACTCCCCCACTATAGGAGACATCCTCTCCACATCCACTTTATCTGTGTCCTCTGGTCCTAGACTCCCCCACTGTAGGAAACATCCTCTCCACATCCACTCTATCTGTGTCCTCTGGTCCTAGACTCCCGCACTACAGGAGACATCCTCTCCACATCCACTCTATCTGTACCCTCTGGTCCTAGAGTCCCCCAGTATAGGAAACATCCTCTCCACATAGACTCTATCTGTGTCCTCTGGTCCTAGACTCCCCCCACTATAGGAGACATCCTCTCCACATCCACTCTATCTGTATCCTCTGGTCCTAGACTCCCCCACTATAGGAAACATCCTCTCCACATCCATTCTATCTGTGTCCTCTGGTCCTAGACTCCTCCACAAAAGGAAACATCCTCTCCACATCCACTCCATCTGTGTGCTCTGGTCCTAGACTCCCCCAGTATAGGAAACATCCTCTCCACATCCTCTCTATCTGTGTCCTCTGGGCCTAGACTCCCCCCACTATAGGAGACATCCTCTCCACATTCACTCTATCTGTGTCCTCTGGTCCCAGACTCCCCCCCCCACTATAGGAAACATCCTCTCCACATCCACTCTATCTGTGCCCTCTGGTCCTAGACTCCCCCACTCTAGGAAACATCCTCACCACATCCACTCTATCTGTGCCCTCTGGTCCTAGACTCCCGCACTACAGGAAACATCCTCTCCACATCCACTCTATCTGTGTCCACTGGTCCTAGACTCCTCCACTATAGGAAAGATTCTCTCCACATCCACTCTATCTGTGTGCTCCGGTCCTAGACTCCTCCACTATAGGAAACATCCTCTCCACATCCACTCTATCAGTGTGCTCTGGTCCTAGACTCCCCCACTATACGAAACATCCTCTCCACATCCACTCTATCTGTGCGCACTGGTCCGACACTCCCCCACTATAGGAAACATCCTCTCCACATCCACTCTATCTGTGTCCTCTGGTCCTAGACTCCCCCCACTATAGGAGACATCCTCTCCACATCCACTCTATCTGTGTCCTCTGGTCCTAGACTCCCCCACTATAGGAGACATCCTCTCCACATCCACTCTATCTGTGTCCTCTGGTCCTAGACTCCCCCACTGTAGGAAACATCCTCTCCACATCCACTCTATCTGTGTCCTCTGGTCCTAGACTCCCCCACTATAGGAAACATCCTCTCCACATCCACTCTATCTGTGCCCTCTGGTCCTAGACTCCCGCACTACAGGAAACATCCTCTCCACATCCACTCCATCTGTACCATCTGGTCCTAGAGTCCCCCAGTATAGGAAACATCCTCTCCACATAGACTCTATCTGTGTCCTCTGGTCCCAGACTCCCCCCACTATAGGAGACATCCTCTCCACATCCACTCTATCTGTATCCTCTGGTCCTAGACTCCCCCACTATAGGAGACATCCTCTCCACATCCACTCTATCTGTACCCTCTGGTCCTAGACTCCTCCACTATAGGAAACATCCTCTCCACATCCACTCTATCTGTGTCCTCTGGTCCTGGACTTCTCCACTATAGGAAAGATTCTCTCCACATCCACTCTATCTGTGTGCTCTGGTCCTAGACTCCTTCACTATAGGAAACATCCTCTCCACATCCACTCTATCAGTGTGCTCTGGTCCTAGACTCCCCCACTATAGGAAACATCCTCTCCACATCCACTCTATCTGTGCGCACTGGTCCTAGACTCCCCCACTATAGGAAACATCCTCTCCACATCCACTCTATCTGTCTCCTCTGGTCCTAGACTCCCCCCACTATAGGAGACATGCTCTCCACATCCACTCTATCTGTGTCCTCTGGTCCTAGACTCCCCCACTACAGGAGACATCCTCTCCACATCCACTTTATCTGTGTCCTCTGGTCCTAGACTCCCCCACTGTAGGAAACATCCTCTCCACATCCACTCTATCTGTGTCCTCTGGTCCTAGACTCCCGCACTACAGGAGACATCCTCTCCACATCCACTCTATCTGTACCCTCTGGTCCTAGAGTCCCCCAGTATAGGAAACATCCTCTCCACATAGACTCTATCTGTGTCCTCTGGTCCTAGACTCCCCCCACTATAGGAGACATCCTCTCCACATCCACTCTATCTGTATCCTCTGGTCCTAGACTCCCCCACTATAGGAAACATCCTCTCCACATCCATTCTATCTGTGTCCTCTGGTCCTAGACTCCTCCACAAAAGGAAACATCCTCTCCACATCCACTCTATCTGTGTGCTCTGGTCCTAGACTCCCCCAGTATAGGAAACATCCTCTCCACATCCTCTCTATCTGTGTCCTCTGGGCCTAGACTCCCCCCACTATAGGAGACATCCTCTCCACATTCACTCTATCTGTGTCCTCTGGTCCTAGACTCCCCCCCCCACTATAGGAAACATCCTCTCCACATCCACTCTATCTGTGCCCTCTGGTCCTAGACTCCCCCACTCTAGGAAACATCCTCACCACATCCACTCTATCTGTGCCCTCTGGTCCTAGACTCCCGCACTACAGGAAACATCCTCTCCACATCCACTCTATCTGTGTCCACTGGTCCTAGACTCCTCCACTATAGGAAAGATTCTCTCCACATCCACTCTATCTGTGTGCTCCGGTCCTAGACTCCTCCACTATAGGAAACATCCTCTCCACATCCACTCTATCAGTGTGCTCTGGTCCTAGACTCCCCCACTATAGGAAACATCCTCTCCACATCCACTCTATCTGTGCGCACTGGTCCGACACTCCCCCACTATAGGAAACATCCTCTCCACATCCACTCTATCTGTGTCCTCTGGTCCTAGACTCCCCCCACTATAGGAGACATCCTCTCCACATCCACTCTATCTGTGTCCTCTGGTCCTAGACTCCCCCACTATAGGAGACATCCTCTCCACATCCACTCTATCTGTGTCCTCTGGTCCTAGACTCCCCCACTGTAGGAAACATCCTCTCCACATCCACTCTATCTGTGTCCTCTGGTCCTAGACTCCCCCACTATAGGAAACATCCTCTCCACATCCACTCTATCTGTGCCCTCTGGTCCTAGACTCCCGCACTACAGGAAACATCCTCTCCACATCCACTCCATCTGTACCATCTGGTCCTAGAGTCCCCCAGTATAGGAAACATCCTCTCCACATAGACTCTATCTGTGTCCTCTGGTCCCAGACTCCCCCCACTATAGGAGACATCCTCTCCACATCCACTCTATCTGTATCCTCTGGTCCTAGACTCCCCCACTATAGGAGACATCCTCTCCACATCCACTCTATCTGTACCCTCTGGTCCTAGACTCCTCCACTATAGGAAACATCCTCTCCACATCCACTCTATCTGTGTGCTCTGGTCCTAGACTCCCCCACTATAGGAAACATCCTCTCCACATCCACTCTATCTGTACGCTCTGGTCCTAGACTCCCCCACTGTAGGAAACATCCTCTCCACATCCACTTTATCTGTGTCCTCTGGTCCTAGACTCCCCCCCCCCCCACTATAGGAAACATCCTCTCCACATCCACTCTATCTGTGTCCTCTGGTCCTAGTCTCCCCCCACTATAGGAGACATCCTCTCCACATCCACTCTATCTGTGTCCTCTGGTCCTAGACTCCCCAACTATAGGAGATATCCTCTCCACATCCACTCTATCTGTGTCCTTTGGTCCTAGACTCCCCCACTGTAGGAAACATCCACTCCACATCCACTCTATCTGTGTCCTCTGGTCCTAGACTCCCCCACTATAGGAGACATCCTCTCCACATCCACTCTATCTGTTTCCTCTGGTCCTAGACTCCCCCAATGTAGGAAACATCCTCTCCACATCCACTCTATCTGTGTCCTCTGGTCCTAGACTCCCCACCCCCCCCCCCACTATAGGAAACATCCTCTCCACATCCACTCTATCTGTGCCCTCTGGTCCTAGACACCCCCACTGCAGGAAACATCCTCTCCACATCCAGTCTATCCGTACCCTCTGGTCCTAGACTCGCCCACTATAGGAATCATCCTCTCCACATCCATTCTATCTCTGTGCTCTGGTCCTAGACTCCCCCACTATAGGAAACATCCTCTCCACATCCACTCTATCTGTGCGCTCTGGTCCTAGACTCCCCACTATAGGAAACATCCTCTCCACATCCACTCTATCTGTGTCCTCTGGGCCTAGACTCCCCCCACTATAGGAGACATCCTCTCCACATTCACTCTATCTGTGTCCTCTGGTCCTAGACTCCCCCCCCCACTATAGGAAACATCCTCTCCACATCCACTCTATCTGTGTCCTCTGGTCCTAGACTCCCCCACTATAGGAGACATCCTCTCCACATCCACTCTATCTGTGTCCTCTGGTCGTAGACTCCCCCACTGTAGGAAACATCCTCTCCACATCCACTCTATCTCTGTCCTCTGGTCCTAGACTCCCCCATTATAGGAAACATCCTCTCCACATCCACTCTATCTGTGACTTCTGGTCCTAGACTCCCCCCACTGTAGGAAACATCCTCTCCACATCCACTCTATCTGTGTCCTCTGGTCCTAGACTACCCCCCCCCCACTATAGGAAACATTCTCTCCACATCCACTCTATCCGTACCCTCTGGTCCTAGACTCCTCCACTATAGGAAACATCCTCTCCACATCCACTCTATCCGTACCCTCTGGTCCTAGACTCCCCCACTATAGGAAACATCCTCTCCACATCCATTCTATCTGTGTCCTCTGGTCCTGGACTCCTCCACTATAGGAAACATCCTCTCCACATCCACTCTATCTGTGTGCTCTGGTCCTAGACTCCCCCACTATAGGAAACATCCTCTCCACATCCACTCTATCTGTGCGCTCTGGTCCTAGACTCCCCCACTATAGGAAACATCCTCTCCACATCCACTCTATCTGTGTCCTCTGGTCCTGGACTCCAATCACTATAGGAGACATCCTCTCCACATCCACTCTATCTGTATCCTCTTGTCCCAGACTCCCCCTACTAGGAGACATCCTCTCCTCATACACTCTATCTGTGTCCTCTGGTCATAGACTCCCCCACTGTAGGAAACATCCTCTCCACATCCACTCTATCTGTGTCCTCGGGTCCGAGACTCCCCCCCCCCCCACTATAGGAAACATCCTCTCCACATCCACTCTATCTGTGCCCTCTGGTCCTAGTCTCCCCCACTACAGGAAACATCCTCTCCACATTCACTGTATCTGTGTCCTCCGGTCCTAGTCTCCCCCCACTATAGGAGACATCCTCTCCACATCCACTCTATCTGTGTCCTCTGGTCCTAGACTCCCCCACTATAGGAGATATCCTCTCCACATCCACTCTATCTGTGTCCTTTGGTCCTAGACTCCCCCACTGTAGGAAACATCCACTCCACATCCACTCTATCTGTGTCCTCTGGTCCTAGACTCCCCCACTACAGGAGACATCCTCTCCACATCCACTCTATCTGTTTCCTCTGGTCCTAGACTCCCCCAATGTAGGAAACATCCTCTCCACATCCACTCTATCTGTGTCCTCTGGTCCTAGACTCCCCACCCCCCCCCCCACTATAGGAAACATCCTCTCCACATCCACTCTATCTGTGCCCTCTGGTCCTAGACTCCCCCACTACAGGAAACATCCTCTCCACATCCAGTCTATCCGTACCCTCTGGTCCTAGACTCGCCCACTATAGGAAACATCCTCTCCACATCCATTCTATCTCTGTGCTCTGGTCCTAGACTCCCCCACTATAGGAAACATCCTCTCCACATCCACTCTATCTGTGCGCTCTGGTCCTAGACTCCCCCACTATAGGAAACATCCTCTCCACATCCACTCTATCTGTGTCCTCTGGGCCTACACTCCCCCCACTATAGGAGACATCCTCTCCACATTCACTCTATCTGTGTCCTCTGGTCCTAGACTCCCCCCCCCACTATAGGAAACATCCTCTCCACATCCACTCTATCTGTGTCCTCTGGTCCTAGACTCCCCCACTATAGGAGACATCCTTTCCGACATCCACTCTATCTGTGTCCTCTGGTCCTAGACTCCCCCACTGTAGGAAACATCCTCTCCACATCCACTCTATCTCTGTCCTCTGGTCCTAGACTCCCCCACTATAGGAAACATCCTCTCCACATCCACTCTATCTGTGACTTCTGGTCCTAGACTCCCCCACTGTAGGAAACATCCTCTCCACATCCACTCTATCTGTGTCCTCTGGTCCTAGACTCCCCACACCCCCACTATAGGAAACATTCTCTCCACATCCACTCTATCCGTACCCTCTGGTCCTAGACTCCTCCACTATAGGAAACATCCTCTCCACATCCACTCTATCCGTACCCTCTGGTCCTAGACTCCCCCACTATAGGAAACATCCTCTCCACATCCATTCTATCTGTGTCCTCTGGTCCTGGACTCCTCCACTATAGGAAACATCCTCTCCACATCCACTCTATCTGTGTGCTCTGGTCCTAGACTCCCCCACTATAGGAAACATCCTCTCCACATCCACTCTATCTGTGCGCTCTGGTCCTAGACTCCCCCACTATAGGAAACATCCTCTCCACATCCACTTTATCTGTGTCCTCTGGTCCTAGACTCCACCCCCCCCCCACTATAGGAAACATCCTCTCCACATCCACTCTATCTGTGTCCTCTGGTCCTAGTCTCCCCCCACTATAGGAGACATCCTCTCCACATCCACTCTATCTGTGTCCTCTGGTCCTAGACTCCCCAACTATAGGAGATATCCTCTCCACATCCACTCTATCTGTGTCCTTTGGTCCTAGACTCCCCCACTGTAGGAAACATCCACTCCACATCCACTCTATCTGTGTCCTCTGGTCCTAGACTCCCCCACTATAGGAGACATCCTCTCCACATCCACTCTATCTGTTTCCTCTGGTCCTAGACTCCCCCAATGTAGGAAACATCCTCTCCACATCCACTCTATCTGTGTCCTCTGGTCCTAGACTCCCCAACCCCGCCCCCACTATAGGAAACATCCTCTCCACATCCACTCTATCTGTGCCCTCTGGTCCTAGACACCCCCACTACAGGAAACATCCTCTCCACATCCAGTCTATCCGTACCCTCTGGTCCTAGACTCGCCCACTATAGGAATCATCCTCTCCACATCCATTCTATCTCTGTGCTCTGGTCCTAGACTCCCCCACTATTGGAAACATCCTCTCCACATCCACTCTATCTGTGTGCTCTGGTCCTAGACTCCCCCACTATAGGAAACATCCTCTCCACATCCACTCTATCTGTGTCCTCTGGGCCTAGACTCCCCCCACTATAGGAGACATCCTCTCCACATTCACTCTATCTGTGTCCTCTGGTCCTAGACTCCCCCCCCCACTATAGGAAACATCCTCTCCACATCCACTCTATCTGTGTCCTCTGGTCCTAGACTCCCCCACTATAGGAGACATCCTCTCCACATCCACTCTATCTGTGTCCTCTGGTCCTAGACTCCCCCACTGTAGGAAACATCCTCTCCACATCCACTCTATCTCTGTCCTCTGGTCCTAGACTCCCCCACTATAGGAAACATCCTCTCCACATCCACTCTATCTGTGACTTCTGGTCCTAGACTCCCCCACTGTAGGAAACATCCTCTCCACATCCACTCTATCTGTGTCCTCTGGTCCTAGACTCCCCCCCCCCCCACTATAGGAAACATTCTCTCCACATCCACTCTATCCGTACCCTCTGGTCCTAGACTCCTCCACTATAGGAAACATCCTCTCCACATCCACTCTATCCGTACCCTCTGGTCCTAGACTCCCCCACTATAGGAAACATCCTCTCCACATCCATTCTATCTGTGTCCTCTGGTCCTGGACTCCTCCACTATAGGAAACATCCTCTCCACATCCACTCTATCTGTGTGCTCTGGTCCTAGACTCCCCACTATAGGAAACATCCTCTCCACATCCACTCTATCTGTGCGCTCTGGTCTAGACTCCCCCACTATAGGAAACATCCTCTCCACATCCACTCTATCTGTGTCCTCTGGTCCTGGACTCCAACCACTATAGGAGACATCCTCTCCACATCCACTCTATCTGTATCCTCTGGTCGCAGACTCCCCACTATAGGAGACATCCTCTCCTCATCCACTCTATCTGTGTCCTCTGGTCATAGACTCCCCCACTGTAGGAAACATCCTCTCCACATCCACTCTATCTGTGTCCTCGGGTCCTAGACTCCCCCCCCCCACTATAGGAAACATCCTCTCCACATCCACTCTATCTGTGCCCTCTGGTCCTAGACTCCCCCACTACAGGAAACATCCTCTCCACATTCACTGTATCTGTGTCCTCCGGTCCTAGTATCCCCCCACTATAGGAGACATCCTCTCCACATCCACTCTATCTGTGTCCTCTGGTCCTAGACTCCCCCACTATAGGAGATATCCTCTCCACATCCACTCTATCTGTGTCCTTTGGTCCTAGACTCCCCCACTGTAGGAAACATCCACTCCACATCCACTCTATCTGTGTCCTCTGGTCCTAGACTCCCCCACTATAGGAGACATCCTCTCCACATCCACTCTATCTGTTTCCTCTGTCCTAGACTCCCCCAATGTAGGAAACATCCTCTCCACATCCACTCTATCTGTGTCCTCTGGTCCTAGACTCCCACACCCCCCCCCACCTATAGGAAACATCCTCTCCACATCCACTCTATCTGTGCCCTCTGGTCCTAGACTCCCCCACTACAGGAAACATCCTCTCCACATCCAGTCTATCCGTACCCTCTGGTCCTAGACTCGCCCACTATAGGAAACATCCTCTCCACATCCATTCTATCTCTGTGCTCTGGTCCTAGACTCCCCCACTATAGGAAACATCCTCTCCACATCCACTCTATCTGTGCGCTCTGGTCCTAGACTCCCCCACTATAGGAAACATCCTCTCCACATCCACTCTATCTGTGTCCTCTGGGCCTAGACTCCCCCCCCCCCCACTATAGGAAACATTCTCTCCACATCCACTCTATCCGTACCCTCTGGTCCTAGACTCCTCCACTATAGGAAACATCCTCTCCACATCCACTCTATCCGTACCCTCTGGTCCTAGACTCCCCACTATAGGAAACATCCTCTCCACATCCATTCTATCTGTGTCCTCTGGTCCTGGACTCCTCCACTATAGGAAACATCCTCTCCACATCCACTCTATCTGTGTGCTCTGGTCCTAGACTCCCCCACTATAGGAAACATCCTCTCCACATCCACTCTATCTGTGCGCTCTGGTCCTAGACTCCCCCACTATAGGAAACATCCTCTCCACATCCACTTTATCTGTGTCCTCTGGTCCCTAGACTCCACCCCCCCCCCACTATAGGAAACATCCTCTCCACATCCACTCTATCTGTGTCCTCTGGTCCTAGTCTCCCCCCACTATAGGAGACATCCTCTCCACATCCACTCTATCTGTGTCCTCTGGTCCTAGACTCCCCCACTATAGGAGACATCCTCTCCACATCCACTCTATCTGTTTCCTCTGGTCCTAGACTCCCCCAATGTAGGAAACATCCTCTCCACATCCACTCTATCTGTGTCCTCTGGTCCTAGACTCCCCACCCCCCCCCCCCACTATAGGAAACATCCTCTCCACATCCACTCTATCTGTGCCCTCTGGTCCTAGACACCCCCACTACAGGAAACATCCTCTCCACATCCAGTCTATCCGTACCCTCTGGTCCTAGACTCGCCCACTATAGGAATCATCCTCTCCACATCCATTCTATCTCTGTGCTCTGGTCCTAGACTCCCCCACTATTGGAAACATCCTCTCCACATCCACTCTATCTGTGCGCTCTGGTCCTAGACTCCCCCACTATAGGAAACATCCTCTCCACATCCACTCTATCTGTGTCCTCTGGGCCTAGACTCCCCCCACTATAGGAGACATCCTCTCCACATTCACTCTATCTGTGTCCTCTGGTCCTAGACTCCCCCCCCCACTATAGGAAACATCCTCTCCACATCCACTCTATCTGTGTCCTCTGGTCCTAGACTCCCCCACTATAGGAGACATCCTCTCCACATCCACTCTATCTGTGTCCTCTGGTCCTAGACTCCCCCACTGTAGGAAACATCCTCTCCACATCCACTCTATCTCTGTCCTCTGGTCCTAGACTCCCCCACTATAGGAAACATCCTCTCCACATCCACTCTATCTGTGACTTCTGGTCCTAGACTCCCCACTGTAGGAAACATCCTCTCCACATCCACTCTATCTGTGTCCTCTGGTCCTAGACTCCACCCCCCCCCCCCACTATAGGAAACATTCTCTCCACATCCACTCTATCCGTACCCTCTGGTCCTAGACTCCTCCACTATAGGAAACATCCTCTCCACATCCACTCTATCCGTACCCTCTGGTCCTAGACTCCCCCACTATAGGAAACATCCTCTCCACATCCATTCTATCTGTGTCCTCTGGTCCTGGACTCCTCCACTATAGGAAACATCCTCTCCACATCCACTCTATCTGTGTGCTCTGGTCCTAGACTCCCCCACTATAGGAAACATCCTCTCCACATCCACTCTATCTGTGCGCTCTGGTCCTAGACTCCCCACTATAGGAAACATCCTCTCCACATCCACTCTATCTGTGTCCTCTGGTCCTGGACTCCAACCACTATAGGAGACATCCTCTCCACATCCACTCTATCTGTATCCTCTGGTCCCAGACTCCCCCACTATAGGAGACATCCTCTCCTCATCCACTCTATCTGTGTCCTCTGGTCATAGACTCCCCCACTGTAGGAAACATCCTCTCCACATCCACTCTATCTGTGTCCTCGGGTCCTAGACTCCCCCCCCCCACTATAGGAAACATCCTCTCCACATCCACTCTATCTGTGCCCTCTGGTCCTAGACTCCCCCACTACAGGAACATCCTCTCCACATTCACTGTATCTGTGTCCTCCGGTCCTAGTATCCCCCCAATATAGGAGACATCCTCTCCACATCCACTCTATCTGTGTCCTCTGGTCCTAGACTCCCCCACTATAGGAGATATCCTCTCCACATCCACTCTATCTGTGTCCTTTGGTCCTAGACTCCCCCACTGTAGGAAACATCCACTCCACATCCACTCTATCTGTGTCCTCTGGTCCTAGACTCCCCCACTATAGGAGACATCCTCTCCACATCCACTCTATCTGTTTCCTCTGGTCCTAGACTCCCCCAATGTAGGAAACATCCTCTCCACATCCACTCTATCTGTGTCCTCTGGTCCTAGACTCCCACACCCCCCCCCACTATAGGAAACATCCTCTCCACATCCACTCTATCTGTGCCCTCTGGTCCTAGACTCCCCCACTACAGGAAACATCCTCTCCACATCCAGTCTATCCGTACCCTCTGGTCCTAGACTCGCCCACTATACGAAACATCCTCTCCACATCCATTCTATCTCTGTGCTCTGGTCCTAGACTCCCCCACTATAGGAAACATCCTCTCCACATCCACTCTATCTGTGCGCTCTGGTCCTAGACTCCCCCACTATAGGAAACATCCTCTCCACATCCACTCTATCTGTGTCCTCTGGGCCTAGACTCCCCCCACTATAGGAGACATCCTCTCCACATTCACTCTATCTGTGTCCTCTGGTCCTAGACTCGCCCCCCCACTATAGGAAACATCCTCTCCACATCCACTCTATCTGTGTCCTCTGGTCCTAGACTCCCCCACTATAGGAGACATCCTCTCCACATCCACTCTATCTGTGTCCTCTGGTCCTTGACTCCCCACTGTAGGGAAACATCCTCTCCACATCCACTCTATCTCTGTCCTCTGGTCCTAGACTCCCCCACTATAGGAAACATCCTCTCCACATCCACTCTATCTGTGACTTCTGGTCCGAGACTCCCCCACTGTAGGAAACATCCTCTCCACATCCACTCTATCTGTGTCCTCTGGTCCTAGACTCCCCCCCCCCCCACTATAGGAAACATTCTCTCCACATCCACTCTATCCGTACCCTCTGGTCCTAGACTCCTCCACTATAGGAAACATCCTCTCCACATCCATTCTATCTGTGTCCTCTGGTCCTGGACTCCTCCACTATAGGAAACATCCTCTCCACATCCACTCTATCTGTGTGCTCTGGTCCTAGACTCCCCCACTATAGGAAACATCCTCTCCACATCCACTCTATCTGTGCGCTCTGGTCCTAGACTCCCCCACTATAGGAAACATCCTCTCCACATCCACTTTATCTGTGTCCTCTGGTCCTTGACTCCCCCCCCCCCCACTATAGGAAACATCCTCTCCACATCCACTCTATCTGTGTCCTCTGGTCCTAGTCTCCCCCCACTATAGGAGACATCCTCTCCACATCCACTCTATCTGTGTCCTCTGGTCCTAGACTCCCCAACTATAGGAGATATCCTCTCCACATCCACTCTATCTGTGTCCTTTGGTCCCAGACTCCCCCACTGTAGGAAACATCCACTCCACATCCACTCTATCTGTGTCCTCTGGTCCTAGACTCCCCCACTATAGGAGACATCCTCTCCACATCCACTCTATCTGTTTCCTCTGGTCCTAGACTCCCCCAATGTAGGAAACATCCTCTCCACATCCACTCTATCTGTGTCCTCTGGTCCTAGACTCCCCACCCCCCCCCCCACTATAGGAAACATCCTCTCCACATCCACTCTATCTGTGCCCTCTGGTCCTAGACACCCC
>NW_027276761.1:0-35494 GCF_030028105.1 Mobula birostris | reverse complement strand
AGTGATGTTGGCGAAGCTATCGGATGTGCGCGAAAACACGGCGATGTAGGAGCATGTATGAGAGGTGTACGAGAAAACAGTGATGTAGGTGAAGCCAGCAGATGTGCGCGAAAACATGACGATATACGTGAAGATTTGAGAGGTGCGCGAAAGCAGAGCTATATAGGGGAAGTGATGAGAGGTGCACGAGAACACAGCGACATAGGGGAAGCTGTGGGAGGTGCGTGAAAACACAGCAATACAGCGGAATGTATGAGACGTCTGCGAAAACATGGCGATAGAGGGAAGTTATACGAGGTGCGCGAAAACACAGCGATATAGGGGAAGCTATGCGAGGTGTGCAAAAACGCGGCATTATAGGGGAAGCTATGAGAGGAGCGTGAGAACACTACGATTTGGTGGAAACTATGAGAGGTGCGCGCAAACATTGGAATATATGGGGAAGCTATGAGAGGTGCGTGATAACACAGTGATATAGGGATAGGTATGCGTGCTGCATGAAAACACAGTGATATCGGTGAAGGTATGAGAGGTGCGCGAAAACGTAACGATATAGGGGAAGGTATCAGAGGTGTGTAAAAGCCCAGAGATACAGGGGAATCTATGGGAGGTGTGCGAAAGCACAGCGATATAGTGGATGGTGTGATAGGCACGCAAAAACACAGCGATATATGGGAAGCTATGGAGGTGCGGTAAAACATGGCGAAATAGGGGAAGTTATGAGCGGTGCGCGAAAACACATCGATATAGAGGAAGCTATGAGAGGTGCCTCGCGTCTAGCCTCTAGCCAGAACTCATCTGTATCTTCTCGCCTCTAGCGAAGCCACGCTTCTAGTCTCTAGCCAAGCCTCGACTCTAGCCTCTAGCCTCTAGGCAAGCCTTACCTCTCGCCTCTAGCCGTTAGCCAATACTCGCCACTAGCCATACCTCGCCTCACCACTTTAAACTTGTGCATATTTTTTGAATGTTTTAAATGATTCTTTCTTTGGCATACTCTAATGTGGGTGTGAAAAGGTTTGGTGGTGTTCCCGGATTTAGGTGTGTCTGTGGATTTTCAATAGTGACGAATTGTTTCATTTGTAGGGATTATAGGCACCTTATGATTTTCAAATCTGTTCGTATTGTGTTTTTAAAATGGAGGTTGCTACTCAAAATTTGCACACGAACACCTTCCTGTTCGCCGTTAACGCTCAAACCCTCGTCTACTTCCCAACTTAATCTCCGGACCTCGTTCCTTGCAACACAACGACTAAATCTGTGCTCATCTCAATAATCCACATGAGCCACCAGAAGCCGTGTGCACTCCTCCATTTTATGACAAACCTCTAAAGCTCCTCAATCCCAAATCAGCGCGCACCCTCATGCTGCGTTTTTTAATGTCGAGGCAACCATTTTCTGAACTGTTTGACACGGTTTATGCTCGAAAATAATCGTATGTGCGTTCGGATTCAATACAGGTTTGAAGTTACACCAAGATTTGCAAAGAATTTACAATGATTATTTTTTCAACAGTTCTCTGAACGGTTTTAAATAATTGTTGCTCTGAAAAAATCTGTTATGCCTGCGGGCGTGTCAGCGGGGATGGGGTGCGCACCAATTTGCGGAAAACACAGAACTAAAGAAGTGACTGTGAATATGGGTGCGCACGGAGTTTTGGGGGTGAAAATGATTTCGGATGCACACTGATTCAGTGCTGCGTTCTCGCACATGAGGGTGCGCACTGATTTGTGTGAGCGTTAACGGCAAACAGGAAGGTGTTCAGGGAAGCAGAAGGTAAGCAGAACTATCCTGACACGGAGCGTAGAAATGAAAGCGGCAGGCAAAACCTCTCTTGGCACTTAGAGACGGAATTACACAGGTAAACCTCGGTGCTGAAGTAAAACTTAGAATAATGACACGGAGAGACTGAGTTTCAGAGGTCACCATGGGAACTGAATTGGAGCTTGGAAAACTTACCCTAACAGGGAGATACTGAGTTTCAGACCTCTCAAAGCTTTTCCAAAAGCTCTGTGTTTTCGCGCACCTCCCATAGCTTCCCATATATTGCTGTGTTTTCACCGGCCTATCATACCTTCCCCTATATTGCCGTGTTTTCACGCACCTCCCATAGCTTCCCCAAAATCGCTGTTTTCGCGCACCTCTTATACCTTCCTCTACATCGCTCAGTAATTGCGCAGCTCACAAAGCTTCCCCCGATATCGCCGTGTTTTCACTCACCTCTCACTCCTTCCCCTGTATCACCGCGTTTTCGCTTCCCTCTCATAATTTCCCATATATCGCCGTGTTTTCGTGCACATCACATAGATTCCCTACATCGCTGTGTTGTCGCGCACTTCTCATACCTTCCCTATATCGTGTATTCGGGCACCTCTCATACCATCCCCTATATCGCCGTCTTTACGCAGACATCCATACCTTCCGCTATGTCGCTGTGTTTTTGCTCACCTCTCATCCATTCCCCTGCATTGCTGTGTTTTCGCGCACCTCCCATAGCTTCCCCAACATCGCCGTGTTTTCGCGCACCCTCTCATAGCTTTCCTATATCATCGTGTTTTCTTGCACTTCTCATACCTTCCCCTATATCGCTGTGTTTTCGTGCACCTCCCATAGCTTTCCCTATATCGCCGTGTTTTTGTTCACCTCTCATAACTTCCCCTATAACGCTGTGATTTCGCGCACCTCTCATACCTTCCCCTACTTCGCCATGTTTCCGTGCACCTCTCATAACTTCCCTATATCGCCGTGTTTTTGCGCACCTCCCTTACCCTCCCCTACATCGCTGTGTTTTTGTGCACCTCCGTAGCTCCACTATATCGCTGTGTTTTCGCGCACCTCCCATAGCTCTCCCTACATCACGGTGTTTTTGTTCACCTTTAATACCTTCCCCTATAATGCTGTGATTTTGCGCACCTCTCATATCTTCCCCTACGTCACTGTGATTTCTCGTACCTCCCATAGCTTCCCCTATATCGCTGTGTTTTCGCACACTTCTCATAGCTTCCCCCTACATCGCCGTGTTTTCGCGCACCACTCATTCCTTCCCCTATATCTCTGCGTTTCACACACATCCAATAGTTTCCTATATATCGCCTTGTTTTTGTGGAGCTCTCCTACCTTCCCCTATGTCGCTGTGATTTTGCGCATCTCTCATACTTTCCCATACATCGCTGCATTTTCGTGCACCTCTCATACCTTCCCCTATATCACTCTGTTTTCACACACCTGACATAGCTTCCCCTATATCGCCGAGTTTTTGCCACCTCCAATAGCTTCCCCTACATCTCGGCGTTTTCCGCACACCTCTCATACCTTCCCCTATAACACCATGTTTTTGCGCACCTCCCATATCTTCCCCTGTATCCATGTTTTTTCCGCAGCTCTCATAGATTCCCAAGGACATTGCTCTGTTTTCGTGCACGATTCATAGCCTCCCCTATATCGCTTGTGTTTTCGCGCCCGTCTCATATCTTCCCCCATATCGCTGGGTTTTCGCTCACCTCTCATAACTTCCCCTATATCACCGTGTTTTTGCTCACTTCTCATAACTTCCCCGACATTGCCGTGTTTTCGCGCACCTCTCAAAACTTTCCCTACATTGCTATGTTTTCACGAACTTGCTATAGCTTCCCCTACATCGCAGTCTTTTTGCGCACCTCTCACAGCTTCCCCTACAATGCTGTGTTTTCACGCACCTCCCATAGCCTCCCCTACATCTCTGTGTTTTCGTGCACCTCTCATATCTTCCCCTAAATTACTGTGTTTTTGCTCACCTCTCATAGCTTCCACTATATCGCTGTGTTTTCGCGCACCTCCCAAAGCCTCCCCGATATCGCCGTGTTTTCGAGCACCTCTCATACTTTCTCCTATATTGCTGTGTTTTCATGCACCTCCCGTAGCTTTCCCTACATTGCAGTGTTTTTGTGCACCTCTCATAACTTCCCCTATAACGCTGTGATTTTGCGCGCGTCTCCTAGCTTCCCATATATCGCCGTGTTTTCACACACCTCTCATAGGTTCCCCTCTGTTGCTGAGGTGCATGAATACACGGCGATATAGGAGAATCTATAGGAGTTGCCTGAAAACACAGCGATATAGGACAAGCTATGAATACCTGGCGATGTAGGGGAAGTTATGGGTGTTGCGCGAAAGCACAACAATGTAGGGGAAGCTATGAGAGGTGTGAGAAAACAGTGATATACAGGAAGGTATGAGAGGTGTGCAAAAATATGGCGATATTGGGAAATTATGGGTGTTGCGCGAAAACACAACGATGTAGGGGAAGCTATGAAAGGTGCACGAAAACAAAGCGATGTCATGGAAGCTATGAGAGGTGCGCGGAAAACACGGTCATATAGGGAAGCTATGGGAGGTGCGCGAATAGACAGTGATATAGGAGAAGCTATGAGAGGTGCAAGAAAACAGCGATTTAAGGGAAGGTATGAGAGGTGCACAAAAAACGCGGCAATATAGTGGAAGATATGAGAGGTGCGCGAAAACGCAGCGATGTATGGGAAAGGATGAGAGGTGCGCGAGATCACAGCGACATAGAAACATAGAAACATAGAAAATAGGTGCAGGAGTAGGCCATTCGGCCCTTCGAGCCTGCATTGCCATTTATTATGATCCTGGCTGATCATCCAACTCAGAACCCCGCCCCAGCCTTCCCTCCATACCCCCTGATCCCCATAGCCACGAGGGCCATATCTAACTCCCTCTTAAATATAGCCAATGGACTGGCCTCAACTGTTTCCTGTGGCAGAGAATTCCACAGATTCACCACTCTCTGTGTGAAGAAGTTTTTCCTAATCTCGGTCCTAAAAGGCTTCCCCTTTATCCTCAAACTGTGACCCCTTGTTCTGGACTTCCCCAACATCGGGAACAATCTTCCTGCATCTAGCCTGTCCAATCCCTTTATGATTTTATACATTTCAATCAGATCCCCCCCTCAATCTTCTAAATTCCAACGAGTACAAGCCCAGTTCATCCAGTCTTTCTTCATATGAAAGTCCTGCCATCCCAGGAATCAATCTGGTGAACCTTCTTTGTACTCCCTCTATGGCAAAGATGTCTTTCCTCAGATTAGGGGATATAGGGAAAGGTAGGAGAGTTCCACAAAAACAAGGCGATATATAGGAAACTATGGGATGTGCGCGAAAACAGGGCGATATAGGGGAAGGTATGAGAGGTGCTCGAAAACACAGCGATATAGGGGACGCTAAGGGACGTGCGCGAAAACACAGTGATATAGGGGAAGGTATGAGAGGTACACGAAAACACAGCGATAAGGAGAAGGTATGGGAGGTGCTCGAAAACAAGGCGATATAGAGGAAGGTATGAGAGGTGTGCGAAGACACAGCAATATAGGGTATGCTATGGGAGGTGTAGGAAAACACAGAGATATAGGGGAAGACATGAGAGGTGCACGAAAACAGCGCAATATAGTGGAAGCTAGGCAATGTGCGTGGTAACAGACGATATTGGGAAGTTATGAGAGGTGCCGAAAACACAGCGATATAGGGGAAGCTATCGGACATGCGCAAAAAATCAGTGATATAGGAGAAGGTATGAGAGGTGTGCGTGAACACGGCGATATTGGGGAAATTGTAAGAGGTGCGCGAAAACATGGCAATACAGGAGAATGTATCAGAGGTGCGAGAAAACACAGCGATATAGGGAAGTAATGATAGGAGCGAAAACATAGCGATATAGGTGAAGACATGCGAGGTGCGTGAAAACACGACGATATAGGGTGAGCTATGAGAGGTGAGCAATAACACAGCGATCAAGGTGAAGCTATGGATGTGCGCGAAAACAGCTATGTAGGCGAAGCTATGGGAGGTGCGTGAAAACACAGCGATATAGGGGCCGGTATGAGATGTGCATGAATACACGGCGATATTGGGGAAGCCATGACAGGTGCCTGAAAACACAGCGATATAGGGGAAGGTATGAGAGGTGTACAAAATCACAGCAATATAGGAAAAGTTAAGAGAGGTGCGTGAAAACACAGCGATATAGGGGAAGGTATGAGAGGTGTGCGTGAACACGGCGATATGAGGGAAATTGTAAGAGGTGCGCGAAAACATGGCAATACAGGAGAATGTATCAGAGGTGCGAGAAAACACAGCAATATAGGGGAAGTAATGATAGGAGCGAAAACATAGCGATATAGGTGAAGACATGCGAGGTGCGTGAAAACACGACGATATAGGGTAAGCTATGAGAGGTGAGCAATAACACAGCGATCAAGGTTAAGCTATGGGATGTGCGCGAAAACAGCGATGTAGGCGAAGCTATGGGAGGTGCGCGAAAACACAGCGATATAGGGGACGGTATGAGATATGCATGAAGACACAGCGATATTGGGGAAGCCATGAGAGGTGCCTGAAAACACAGCGATATAGGGGAAGGTATGAGAGGTGTACAAAAACACAGCAAAAAAGGAAAAGTTAAGAGAGGTGCGTGAAAACACAGCGATATAGTGGAAGGTATGAGAGGAGCACGAAAACACGGCTATATCGGGGAAGGTATGGGAGGTGCACGAAAACAGGGCGATATAGGGGAATCTATGAGAGGTGAGCAAAAACACGGTAATACAGGGGAAGCTATGAGAGGTGAGCAATAACACAGCGATAAAGCTGAATCTATGGGATGTGCACAGAAAGACAGCGATATAGGGGAAGCTATGAGAGGTGCGCAAGGCACAGCGATATAGGGGATGCTATGGGAGGTATGTGAATACACAGCGATATAGGGGACGTGATGAGATGTGCATGAAAACGCAGCGATATTAGGGAAGGAATGGGAGGTGCACGAATACACAGCGATATAGGGGACGTTATGAGATATGCATAAAAACACGGCGATATAGGGGAAGTTATGAGAGTTACGCAAAAATACAGCAATATAGGAGAAGTTATGAGAGGTACGTGAAAGCACAACGATATAAGGGGAGGTATTAGAGGTGTACGAGAACACAGCGATATAAGGGAAGGTATAGGAGGTGGGCGAAAACAGGGCGATATAGGGGAAGACATGGGAGGTGCACGAAGGCACAGCAATATAGGGGATGCTATGGGAGGTGCACGAATACACAGCGAAATAGGGGACGTTATGAGATGTGCATGAAAACACAGCGATATAGTGGAAGGTATGAGAGGTGCACGAAAATGCAGCGATATAAGGGAAGGTATAGGAGGTGCGCGAAAACAGGGCGATATAGGGGAAGGTATGAGAGGTGCACGAAGGCACAGCGATATAGGGGAAGGTATGGAAGGTGCTCGAAAGCAGGCTGATATAGATGAAGTTAATGGAGGTATGCGAAGGCACAGCAATATAGGGGATGCTATGGAAGGTGCGCGAAAACACAGTGATATAGGGGAAGACAGGAGAGGTGCGCGAAAACACGACGATATAGGGGAAGCTATGAGAGGTGAGCAAAAACACGGCAATACAGGGGAAGCTATGAGAAGTGAGCAATAACACAGCGATAAAGGTGAATCTATGGGATGTGCGCGAAAAGACAGCGATATAGGGAAAGTATGAGAGGTGCGCAAGGCACAGCGATATAGGGGATGCTATGGGAGGTGCGTGAATACACAGCGATATAGGGACATGATGAGATGTGCATGAAAACGCAGGGATATTAGGAAATGTATGAGAGGAGCACGAAAACACAGTGATATAGGGGAAGGTATAGGAGGTGCGCAAAAACAGGGCAATATAGGGGAAGGCATGAGAGGTGCACGAAAACGCAGCGATATAAGGGAAGGTGCGCGAAAACAGGGCGATATAGGTGAAGTTATGAGAGGTGCGTGAAAACCCAGCAATATAGGGGACGTTATGAGATGTGCATGAAAACACGGCGATATAGGGGAAGGTATGAGAAGTGCACGGAGGCACAGCGATATAGGGGATGCTATGGGAGGTGCGCGAAAACACAGTGATATAGGGGACGGTATGAGATGTGTATGAAAACACGGCGATATATGGGAAGCTATGAGAGGTGCGCGAAAACACGGCGATATAGGGGAAAGTATGAGAGGTGCGCGAAAACTTGGCATTACAGGCGAATGCATCAGAGGTGCGAAAAAACACAGCGATGTGGTGGAATACATGAGAGGTGTGCGAAAACAGGGCAATATAGTGGAAGCTATGGGATGTGCACGAAAACAGGGTGATATAGGGGAAGTTATGAGAGGTGCGCAATACACAGCGACATAGGGGATACTATAGGAGGTGCGTGAATACACAGCGATATAGGGAACGTGATGAGATGTGCATGAAAACTCAGCGATATTAGGGAAGGTATGAGAGGTGCACAAAAACACAGCGATATAGGAGAAGTTATGAGAGGTGTGTGAAAACGCAGTGATATAGGGGAAGGTATGAAAGGTGCACGAAAACAGCGATATAGGGGAAGGAATGGGAGATGTACGAAAACAGGGCGATATAGGAGAAGGTATGAGAAGTGCGCGAAGGCACAGCAATATAGGGGATACTATGGAAGGTGCGTGAATGCCCAGCGATTTAGGAGATACTATGGGAGGTGCGTGAATGCACAGTGATATAGGGGACGTGATGAGATGTGCATGAAAATGTAAAGATATTAGTGAAGGTATGAGAGGTGCACGAAAGCACAGCGATATACGGGACGGTATGAGATGTGCATGAATACACGGCGATAGACGGGAAACCATTAGAGGTGTGCAAAAACACAGCGATATAGGGGAAGTTATGAGAGGTGCGTGAAAACACAGTGAAATAGGTGAAGGTATGAGAGGAGTGCGAAAACAGGGCGATATAGGGGAAGTTATGAGAGGTGCGTGAAAACACAGCAATATAGGGGATGTTATGAGATGTGCATGAAAACACGGTGATATAGGGGATGCTGTGGGAGGTGCGCGAAAACAAAGCGATATAGGAGACGGTATGAGATGTGCATAAAAACATGGCGTTATACGGGGACGTATGAGAGGTGCGCGTAAACACAGCGATATAGGGGAAGGTATGAGAGGTGTGCGTGAACACGGCGATATAGGGGAAATTGTAAGAGGTGCGCGAAAACATGGCAATACAGGAGAATGTATCAGAGGTGCGAGAAAACACAGCGATATAGGGGAAGTAATGATAGGATCGAAAACATAGTGATATAGATGAAGACATGCGAGGTGCGTGAAAACACGACGATATAGGGTAAGCTATGAGAGGTGAGCAATAACACAGCGATCAAGGTGAAGCTATGGGATGTGCGCGAAAACAGCGATGTAGGCGAAGCTATGGGAGGTGCGCCAAAACACAGCGATATAGGGGACGGTATGAGATATGCATGAATACACGGCGATATTGGGGAAGCCATGAGAGGTGCCTGAAAACACAGCGATATAGGGGAAGGTATGAGAGGTGTACAAAAACACAAGAAAAAAGGAAAAGTTAAGAGAGGTACGTGAAAACACAGCGATATAGGGGAAGGTATGAGAGGAGCACGAAAACACGGCTATATCGGGGAAGGTATGGGAGGTGCACGAAAACAGGGCGATATAGGGGAATCTATGAGAGGTGAGCAAAAACACGGTAATACAGGGGAAGCTATGAGAGGTGAGCAATAACACAGCGATAAAGGTGAATCTATGGGATGTGCACAGAAAGACAGCGATATAGGGGAAGCTATGAGAGGTGCGCAAGGCACAGCGATATAGGGGATGCTATGGGATGTGGGTGAATACACAGCGATATAGGGGACGTGATGAGATGTGCATGAAAATGCAGCGATATTAAGGAAGGTATGAGAGGTGAAAAAAAAACAGTGATATAGGAGAAGTTATGAGAGGTGTGTGAAAACACAGCGATATAGGGGAAGGTATGAGAGGTGCACGAAAACAGTGATATAGGTGAAGGAATGGGAGGTGCGCGAAAACAGGGTGATATAGGGGAAGGTATGAGAGGTGCGCAAGGCACAGCGATATAGGGGGAGGTATGAGAGGTGCACAAAAACACAGCGATATAGAGGAAGGTATGGAAGGTGCTCGAAAGCAGGCTGATATAGATGAAGTTAATGGAGGTATGCGAAGGCACAGCAATATAGGGGATGCTATGGAAGGTGCGCGAAAACACAGTGATATAGGGGAAGACAGGAGAGGTGCGCGAAAACACGACGATATAGGGGAAGCTATGAGAGGTGAGCAAAAACACGGCAATACAGGGGAAGCTATGAGAAGTGAGCAATAACACAGCGATAAAGGTGAATCTATGGGATGTGCGCGAAAAGACAGCGATATAGGGGAAAGTATGAGAGGTGCGCAAGGCACAGCGATATAGGGGATGCTATGGGAGGTGCGTGAATACACAGCGATATAGGGGACATGATGAGATGTGCATGAAAACGCAGGGACAGTAGGAAATGTATGAGAGGAGCACGAAAACACAGTGATATAGGGGAAGGTATAGGAGGTGCGCAAAAACAGGGCAATATAGGGGAAGGCATGAGAGGTGCACGAAAACGCAGCGATATAAGGGAAGGTGCGCGAAAACAGGGCGATATAGGTGAAGTTATGAGAGGTGCGTGAAAAACCCAGCAATATAGGGGACGTTATGAGATGTGCATGAAAACACGGCGATATAGGGGAAGGTATGAGAAGTGCACGGAGGCACAGCGATATAGGGGATGCTATGGGAGGTGCGCGAAAACACAGTGATATAGGGGACGGTATGAGATGTGTATGAAAACACGGCGATATATGGGAAGCTATGAGAGGTGCGCGAAAACACGGCGATATAGGGAAAGTATGAGAGGTGCGCGAAAACTTGGCATTACAGGCGAATGCATCAGAGGTGCGAAAAAACACAGCGATGTGGTGGAATACATGAGAGGTGTGCGAAAACAGGGCAATATAGTGGAAGCTATGGGATGTGCACGAAAACAGGGTGATATAGGGGAAGTTATGAGAGGTGCGCAATACACAGCGACATAGGGGATACTATAGGAGGTGCGTGAATACACAGCGATATAGGGAACGTGATGAGATGTGCATGAAAACTCAGCGATATTAGGGAAGGTATGAGAGGTGCACAAAAACACAGCGATATAGGAGAAGTTATGAGAGGTGTGTGAAAACGCAGTGATATAGGGGAAGGTATGAAAGGTGCACGAAAACAGCAATATAGGGGAAGGAATGGGAGATGTACGAAAACAGGGCGATATAGGAGAAGGTATGAGAAGTGCGCGAAGGCACAGCAATATAGGGGATACTATGGAAGGTGCGTGAATGCCCAGCGATTTAGGGGATACTATGGGAGGTGCGTGAATGCACAGTGATATAGGGGACGTGATGAGATGTGCATGAAAATGTAAAGATATTAGTGAAGGTATGAGAGGTGCACGAAAGCACAGCGATATACGGGACGGTATGAGATGTGCATGAATACACGGCGATAGACGGGAAACCATTAGAGGTGTGCAAAAACACAGCGATATAGGGGAAGTTATGAGAGGTGCGTGAAAACACAGTGAAATAGGTGAAGGTATGAGAGGAGTGCGAAAACAGGGCGATATAGGGGAAGTTATGAGAGGTGCGTGAAAACACAGCAATATAGGGGATGTTATGAGATGTGCATGAAAACACGGTGATATAGGGGAAGGTATGAGAGGTGCGTGAAGGCAGAGCGAAATAGGGAATGTTATGGGAGGTGCTCGAATACACAGCGAAATAGGCGACGTTATGAGATGTGCATGAAAACACAGCGATATAGGGGAATGTATGAGAGGTGCACGAAAATGCAGCGATACAAGGGAAGGTATAGGAGGTGCGCGAAAACTGGGCGATATTGGGGAAGGTATGAGAGGTGCATGAAAACAGAGCGATATAAGGGAAGGTATAGGAGATGCGCGAAAACAGGGCGATATTGGGGAAGGTATGAGAGATGCACAAAACGCAGCGATATAGGGGAAGGTATGGAAGGTGCACGAAAATAGGGCGATATTGGGGAAGGTATGAGAGGTGCGCGAAGGCATAGCGACATAAGGGATGCTATGGGAGGTGCGCAAAAACACAGTAATATAGGGGACGGTATGAGATGTGCATATAAACATGGCGATCTAGGGGGAGGTATGAGAGGTGCGCGAAAACACAGCGATGTAGTGGAATACATGAGAGGTGCGCGAAAACAGGGCAATATACTGGAAGCTATGGGATGTGCACGAAAACAGGGCGATATAGGGGAAGGTATGAGAGGTGCGCGAAAACACAGTGATACAGGGGAAGGTATGAGAGGTGTGCGAGAACACGGCGATATAGGGGAAATTATGAGAGGTGTGCGAAAACACGGCAATACGGAAGAATGTATGAGATGTGCTAGAAAACACAGCGATATAGGGGAAGTATTGAGAGGAGCGAAAACATAGCGATCTAGGTGAAGACATGAGAGGTGCGCGAAAACACGGCGATATAGGGGAAGCTATGAGAGGCGAGCAAAAACACGGCGATAAAGCTGAATCTATGGGATGTGCGCGAAAAGACAGCGATATATGGGAAGCTATGAGAGGTGCTTGTAAACACAGCGATGTAGGAGAAGTTATCAGAGGTGCGTGAAAACACAGCGATATAGGGGACGTGATGAGATGTGCATGAAAACGCAGCGATATTAGGGAAGGTATGAGAGGTGTACAAAACACAGTGATATAGGAGAAGTTATGTGAGGTGTGCGAAAACACAGAGATATACACGGGAAGGAATGAGAGGTGCTCGAATACACAGCGATATAGGGGATGTTATGAGATGTGCATAAAAACACGGCGGTATAGGGGAAATTATGAGAGGTGCGCAAAAATACAGCAATATAGGAGAAGTTATGAGAGGTGTGTGAAAACACAGCGATATAGGAGGAGGTATGAGAGGTACACGAAAACACAGCGATATAGGGGAAGGTATGGGAGGTGCTCGAAAGCAGGGCGATATAGGGGAAGTTATGAGAGGTGTGTGAAAACACAGCGATATAGGGGAAGTTATGAGAGGTGCGCGAAAGCACAGCGATATAGGGGACGCTATGGGACGTGTGCGAAAACACAGTGATATAGGGAAGGTATGAGAGATGTGTGAGAACACGGCGAGATAGGGGAAATCATGAGAGGTGCGCGAAAATACGGCGATACGGGAGAATGTATCAGATGTGCGAGAAAACACAGCGATATAGGGGAAGTAATGAGAGGAGCGAAAACATAGCGATCTCGGTGAAGACATGAGAGGTGCACGAAAACACGGCGATATAGGGGAGGGCTATGAGAGGTGAGCAAAAACAGGGCGATACAGGGGAAGCTATGAGAGGTGAGCAATAACACAGCGATAAAGCTGAATCTATGGGAATGTGCGCGAAAAGACAGCGATATAGGGGAAGGTATGAGAGGTGCGCAATGCACAGCGATATAAGGGATGCTATGGAAGGTGTGTGAATACACAGCGATATAGGGAACGTGATGAGATCTGCATGAAAACGCAGCGATATTAGGGAAGGTATGAGAGGTGCACAAAAACACAGCGATATAGGAGAAGTTATGAGAGGTGTGTGAAAGCACAGTGATATAGGGGAAGGTATGAAAGGTGCACGAAAACACAGCGATATAGGGGAAGGAATGGGAGATGTACGAAAACAGGGCGATATAGGGGAAGGTACGAGAGGTGTGCAAAAATACAGCAATATAGGAGAAGTTATGAAAGGTGTGTGAAAACACAGCGGTACAGGGGGAGGTATGAGAGGTACACGAAAACACAGCGATATAGGGGAAGGTATGGGAGGTGCTCGAAAGCAGGGCGATATAGGGGAAGTTATGAGAGGTGTGTGAAAACACAGCGATATAGGGGGAGGTATGAGAGGTACACGAAAGCACAGCGATATAGGGGAAGGTATGGGAGGTGCTCGAAAGCAGGGCGATATAGGGGAAGTTATGAGAGGTGCGTGAATACACATAGATATAGGGGACTTTATGAGATGTGCATGAAAACACGGCGATATTGGGGAAGCCATGAGAGGTGTGCGAAAATTCAGCGATATAGGCGACGCTATGGGAGGTGTGCGAAATCACAGCGATATATGGGACGTTAAGAGATGTGCATGAAAACATGGCGATATTGGGGAAGCCATGAGTGGTGCGCAAAAATACGGCGATATAGGAGAAACTATGAGAGGAGCGTGAAAACACAGCGATATAGGGGGAGGTATGAGAGGTGCATGAAAACACAGCGATAAAGGGAAAGGTATGGAAGGTGCGCGAAAACAGGGCGATATAGAGGAAGGTATGAGAGGTGCGCGAAGACACAGCAATATAAGGGATGCAATGGGAGGTGCGCGAATACGCAACGATATAGGTGACATTATGAGATGTGCATGAAAACACGGCAATATAGGGGAAGGTATAAGAGCTGCGCAAAAATACAGCGATATAGGAGAGGTTTTTGAGAGGTGCGTGAAAACACAGCGATATAAGGGAAGGTAGGAGAGGTGCACGAAAACACAGCGATATTGGGGAAGATGTGGGAGGTGCGCGAAAACAAGGCGATATAGGGGAAGTTATAAGAGGTGCGCGAAGGCACAGCAATACAGGGGATGCTATGGCAGGTGGCGAATGCACAGAGATATAGGGGACATTATGAGATGTGCATGAAAACTCAGCGATATTAGGGAAGGTATGAGAGGTGCACAAAAACACAGCGATATAGGAGAAGTTATGAGAGGTGTGTGAAAACGCAGTGATATAGGGGAAGGTATGAAAGGTGCACGAAAACAGCAATATAGGGGAAGGAATGGGAGATGTACGAAAACAGGGCGATATAGGAGAAGGTATGAGAAGTGCGCGAAGGCACAGCAATATAGGGGATACTATGGAAGGTGCGTGAATGCCCAGCGATTTAGGGGATACTATGGGAGGTGCGTGAATGCACAGTGATATAGGGGACGTGATGAGATGTGCATGAAAATGTAAAGATATTAGTGAAGGTATGAGAGGTGCACGAAAGCACAGCGATATACGGGACGGTATGAGATGTGCATGAATACACGGCGATAGACGGGAAACCATTAGAGGTGTGCAAAAACACAGCGATATAGGGGAAGTTATGAGAGGTGCGTGAAAACACAGTGAAATAGGTGAAGGTATGAGAGGAGTGCGAAAACAGGGCGATATAGGGGAAGTTATGAGAGGTGCGTGAAAACACAGCAATATAGGGGATGTTATGAGATGTGCATGAAAACACGGTGATATAGGGGAAGGTATGAGAGGTGCGTGAAGGCAGAGCGAAATAGGGAATGTTATGGGAGGTGCTCGAATACACAGCGAAATAGGCGACGTTATGAGATGTGCATGAAAACACAGCGATATAGGGGAATGTATGAGAGGTGCACGAAAATGCAGCGATACAAGGGAAGGTATAGGAGGTGCGCGAAAACTGGGCGATATTGGGGAAGGTATGAGAGGTGCATGAAAACAGAGCGATATAAGGGAAGGTATAGGAGATGCGCGAAAACAGGGCGATATTGGGGAAGGTATGAGAGATGCACAAAACGCAGCGATATAGGGGAAGGTATGGAAGGTGCACGAAAATAGGGCGATATTGGGGAAGGTATGAGAGGTGCGCGAAGGCATAGCGACATAGGGGATGCTATGGGAGGTGCGCAAAAACACAGTAATATAGGGGACGGTATGAGATGTGCATATAAACATGGCGATCTAGGGGGAGGTATGAGAGGTGCGCGAAAACACAGCGATGTAGTGGAATACATGAGAGGTGCGCGAAAACAGGGCAATATACTGGAAGCTATGGGATGTGCACGAAAACAGGGCGATATAGGGGAAGGTATGAGAGGTGCGCGAAAACACAGTGATACAGGGGAAGGTATGAGAGGTGTGCGAGAACACGGCGATATAGGGGAAATTATGAGAGGTGTGCGAAAACACGGCAATACGGAAGAATGTATGAGATGTGCTAGAAAACACAGCGATATAGGGGAAGTATTGAGAGGAGCGAAAACATAGCGATCTAGGTGAAGACATGAGAGGTGCGCGAAAACACGGCGATATAGGGGAAGCTATGAGAGGCGAGCAAAAACACGGCGATAAAGCTGAATCTATGGGATGTGCGCGAAAAGACAGCGATATATGGGAAGCTATGAGAGGTGCTTGTAAACACAGCGATGTAGGAGAAGTTATCAGAGGTGCGTGAAAACACAGCGATATAGGGGACGTGATGAGATGTGCATGAAAACGCAGCGATATTAGGGAAGGTATGAGAGGTGTACAAAAACACAGTGATATAGGAGAAGTTATGTGAGGTGTGCGAAAACACAGAGATATACACGGGAAGGAATGAGAGGTGCTCGAATACACAGCGATATAGGGGACGTTATGAGATGTGCATAAAAACATGGCGGTATAGGGGAAATTATGAGAGGTGCGCAAAAATACAGCAATATAGGAGAAGTTATGAGAGGTGTGTGAAAACACAGCGATATAGGAGGAGGTATGAGAGGTACACGAAAACACAGCGATATAGGGGAAGGTATGGGAGGTGCTCGAAAGCAGGGCGATATAGGGGAAGTTATGAGAGGTGTGTGAAAACACAGCGATATAGGGGAAGTTATGAGAGGTGCGCGAAAGCACAGCGATATAGGGGACGCTATGGGACGTGTGCGAAAACACAGTGATATAGGAGAAGGTATGAGAGATGTGTGAGAACACGGCGAGATAGGGGAAATCATGAGAGGTGCGCGAAAATACGGCGATACGGGAGAATGTATCAGATGTGCGAGAAAACACAGCGATATAGGGGAAGTAATGAGAGGAGCGAAAACATAGCGATCTCGGTGAAGACATGAGAGGTGCACGAAAACACGGCGATATAGGGGAGGGCTATGAGAGGTGAGCAAAAACAGGGCGATACAGGGGAAGCTATGAGAGGTGAGCAATAACACAGCGATAAAGCTGAATCTATGGGATGTGCGCGAAAAGACAGCGATATAGGGGAAGGTATGAGAGGTGCGCAATGCACAGCGATATAAGGGATGCTATGGAAGGTGTGTGAATACACAGCGATATAGGGAACGTGATGAGATCTGCATGAAAACGCAGCGATATTAGGGAAGGTATGAGAGGTGCACAAAAACACAGCGATATAGGAGAAGTTATGAGAGGTGTGTGAAAGCACAGTGATATAGGGGAAGGTATGAAAGGTGCACGAAAACACAGCGATATAGGGGAAGGAATGGGAGATGTACGAAAACAGGGCGATATAGGGGAAGGTATGAGAGGTGTGCAAAAATACAGCAATATAGGAGAAGTTATGAAAGGTGTGTGAAAACACAGCGATACAGGGGGAGGTATGAGAGGTACACGAAAACACAGCGATATAGGGGAAGGTATGGGAGGTGCTCGAAAGCAGGGCGATATAGGGGAAGTTATGAGAGGTGTGTGAAAACACAGCGATATAGGGGGAGGTATGAGAGGTACACGAAAGCACAGCGATATAGGGGAAGGTATGGGAGGTGCTCGAAAGCAGGGCGATATAGGGGAAGTTATGAGAGGTGCGTGAATACACATAGATATAGGGGACTTTATGAGATGTGCATGAAAACACGGCGATATTGGGGAAGCCATGAGAGGTGTGCGAAAATTCAGCGATATAGGCGACGCTATGGGAGGTGTGCGAAATCACAGCGATATATGGGACGTTAAGAGATGTGCATGAAAACATGGCGATATTGGGGAAGCCATGAGTGGTGCGCAAAAATACGGCGATATAGGAGAAACTATGAGAGGAGCGTGAAAACACAGCGATATAGGGGGAGGTATGAGAGGTGCATGAAAACACAGCGATAAAGGGAAAGGTATGGAAGGTGCGCGAAAGCAGGGCGATATAGAGGAAGGTATGAGAGGTGCGCGAAGACACAGCAATATAAGGGATGCAATGGGAGGTGCGCGAATACGCAACGATATAGGTGACATTATGAGATGTGCATGAAAACACGGCAATATAGGGGAAGGTATAAGAGCTGCGCAAAAATACAGCAATATAGGAGAGGTTTTTGAGAGGTGCGTGAAAACACAGCGATATAAGGGAAGGTAGGAGAGGTGCACGAAAACACAGCGATATTGGGGAAGGTGTGGGAGGTGCGCGAAAACAAGGCGATATAGGGGAAGTTATAAGAGGTGCGCGAAGGCACAGCAATACAGGGGATGCTATGAGAGGTGCGCGAAAACACCGTGATATAGGGGAAGACATGAGAGGTGCGCAAAAACAGGGCAATATAGTGGAACCTATGGGATGTGCGCGAAACCACGGCGATACAGGGGAATGTATCAGAGGTGCTAGAAAACACAGTGATATAGGGGACGCTATGGGACATGCGCAAAAAAACAGTGATATAGGGGAAGGTATGAGAGGTGTGTGAGAACACGGCGATATAGAGGAAATTGTAAGAGGTGCGCGAAAACATGGCAATACAGGAGAATGTATCAGAGGTGCGAGAAAACACAGAGATATAGGGGAAGTAATGATAGGAGCGAAAACATAGCGATATAGGTTAAGACATGTGAGCTGCACGAAAACACGGCGATATAGGGTAAGCTATGAGAGGTGAGCAATAACGTAGCGATCAAGGTGAAGCTATGGGATATGCGCGAAAACAGCGATGTAGGCGAAGCTATGGGAGGAGCGCGAAAACACAGTGATATAGGGGACGGTATGAGATGTGCTTGAATACATGGCGATATTGGGGAAGCCATGAGAGGTGCCTGAAAACACAGCGATATAGGGGAAGGTATGAGAGGTGTGCAAAATCACAGCGATATAGGAGAAGTTAAGAGAGGTGCGTGAAAACACAGCTATATAGGGGAAGGGATGAGAGGTGCGCGAAAACACAGCGATATAGGGGATGGTATGAGATGTGCATGAATACACGGCGATATCGGGGAAGCCATCAGAGGTGCGAGAAAACAAAGCGATATAGGAGACGTTATGAGATGTGCATAAAAATACGGCGATATAGGGGAAGGTATGAGAGGTGTGCAAAAAAACAGCGATATAGGAGAAGTTAAGAGAGGTGCGTGAAAACCCAGCAATATAGGGGACGTTATGAGATGTGCATGAAAAACGGTGATATAGGGGAAGGTATGAGAGGTGCACGAAAATGCAGCGATAGAAGGGAAGGTATAGGAGATGCGCGAAAACAAGTCGATATAGGGGAAGGTATGAAAAGTGCGTGAAGGCACAGCGATATAGGGGATGCTATGGGAGGTGCGCGAAAACACAGTAATATAGGGGACGGTATGAGATGTGCATAAAAACACAGCAATATAGGGGGAGGTATGAGAGGTGCGCGAAAACACAGCGATGTAGTGGAATACATGAGAGGTGAGCGAAAACGGCAATATAGTGGAAGCTATGGGATGTGCCTGAAAATAGGGCGATATAGGGGAAGGTATGAGAGGTGCGCGAAAACACAGCGATATAGGGGACGCAATGGGACGTGCGCGAAAACAGAGTGATATAGGGGAAGGTATGAGAGGTGTGCGAGAACACGGCGATATAGGGGAAATTATGAGAAGTGTGCGAAAACACGGCGATACGGGAGAATGTATGAGATGTGTTAGAAAACACAGCGATATAGGGGAAGTATTGAGAGGAGCGAAAACATAGCGATCTTGGTGAAGACATGAGAGGTTCACGAAAACACGGCGATATAGGGGAAGCTAAGAGAGGTGAGCAAAAACACGGCGACACAGGGGAAGCTATGAGAGGTGAGCAATAACACAGCGATAAAGGTGAATCTATGGGATGTGCGCGAAAAGACAGCGATATAGGGGAAGGTAAGAGAGGTGTGCAATGCACAGCGATATAGGGGATGCTATGGGAGGTGCGTGAATACACAGCGATATAGGGGACGTGATGAGATGTGCATGAAAACGCAGCGATATTAGGGAAGGTATGAGAGGTGCACAAAAACACAGTGATATAGGAAAAGTTATGAGAGGTGTGTGAAAACACAGTGATATAGGGGAAGTTATGAAAGGTGCACAAAAACACAGCGATATAGGGGAAGGAATGGGAGATGTACGAAAACAGGCCGATATAGGGGAAGGTATGAGAGGTGCACGAAGGCACAGCGATATAGTGGATACTATGGAAGGTGCGTGAATGCACAGCGATATAGGGGATACTATGGGAGGTGCGTGAATGCACAGCGATATAGGGGACGTGATGAGATGTGCATGAAAATGCAACGATATTAGTGAAGGCATGAGAGGTGCACAAAAACACAGCGATATCGGGGAAGGTATGAGATGTGTATGAATACACGGCGATAGACGGGAAACCATGAGAGGTGTGCGAAAACACAGCGATATAGGGGAAGTTATGAGAGGTGCGTGAAAACACAGTGATATAGGTGAAGGTATGAGAGGAGTGCGAAAACAGGGCGATATAGGGGAAGTTATGAGAGGTGCGTGAAAACCCAGCAATATAGGGGACGTTATGAGATGTGCATGAAAACACGGTGATATAGGGGAAGGCATCAGAGGTGCGTGAAGGCAGAGCGATATAGGGAATGTTATGGGAGGTGCACGAATACACAGCGAAATAGGTGACGTTATGAGATGTGCATGAAAACACAGCGATATAGGGGAAGGTATGAGAGGTGCACGAAAATGCAGCGATACAAGGGAAGGTATAGGAGATGCGCGAAAACAGGGCGATATTGGGGAAGGTATGAGAGGTGCACAAAAACACAGCGATATAGGGGAAGGTATGGGAGTTGCGCGAAAACAGGGCGATATTGGGGAAGGTATGAGAGGTGTGCGAAGGCACAGCGATATAGGGGATGCTATGGGAGGTGCGCGAAAACACAGTAATATAGGGGACGGTATGAGATGTGCATAAAAACACGGCGATATAGGGGGAGGTATGAGAGGTGCGCTAAAACACAGCGATGTAGTGGAATACATGAGAGGTGCGCGAAAACAGGGCAATATAGTGGAAGCTATGGGATGTGCACGAAAACAGGGCGATATAGGGGAAGGTATGAGAGGTGAGCGAAAACACAGCGATATAGGGGACGCAATGGGACGTGCGCGAAAACACAGTGATATAGGGGAAGGTATGAGAGGTGTGCGAAAACACGGCGATATAGGGGAAATTATGAGAGGTGTGCGAAAACACGGCAATACAGGAGAATGTGTGAGATGTGCTAGAAAACACAGCGATATAGGGGAAGTATTGAAAGGAGCGAAAATATAGCGATCTAAGTGAAGACATGAGAGGTGCACGAAAGCACGGCGATATAGGGAACGTTATGAGATGTGCATAAGAACTCGGCGATATAGGGGAAGTTATGAGAGGTGCGCAAAAATACAGCAATATAGGAGAAGTTATGAGAGGTGTATGAAAACACAGCGATATAGGGGGAGGTACGAGAGGTACACGAAAACACAGCGATATAGGGGAAGGTATGGGAGGTGCTCGAAAGCAGGGCGATATAGGGGAAGGTATGAGAGGTGCGCGAAGGCACAGCGATATAAGGGACGTTATGGGAGTTGTGTGAATACACAGAGACATAGGGGACGTTATGAGATGTGCATGAAAACACGGCGATATTGGGGAAGCCCTGAGAGGTGTGCGAAAATACAGCGATATAGGCGACGCTATGGGAGGTGTGCGAAGACAGGGCAACATTAGGGAAGGTATGATAGGTGCGCGAAGTCACAGCGATATGGGGATGCTATGGCCTGTGCGCGAATACACAGCGATATATGGGACGTTAAGAGATGTGCATGAAAAACATGGCGATATTGGGGAAGCTATGAGTGGTGCGCAAAAATACGGCGATATAGGAGAAATTGTGAGAGGTGCGTGAAAACACAGCGATATGGGAGGGGTATGAGAGGTGCATGAAAACACAGCGATATAGGCAAAGGTATGGAAGGTGCGCGAAAACAGGGCGATATAGGGGAAGGTATGAGAGGTGCGCAAAGACATAGCAATATAAGGGATGCTATGGGAGGTGAGCGAATACGTAGCGATATAGGGGACATTATGAGATGTGCATGAAAATAAGGCAATATAGGGGAAGGTATAAGAGCTGCGCAAAAATACAGCGATATAGGAGAAGTTAAGAGAGGTGCGTGAAAACACAGCGATATAAGGGAAGGTAGGAGAGGTGCACGAAAACACAGCGATATTGGGGAAGGTATGGGACGTGCGCAAAAACAGGGCGATAAAGGGGAAGTTATGAGAGGTGCGCGAAGGCACAGCAATACGGGGGATGCTATGAGAGGTGCGCGAAAACACCGTGATGTAGGGGAAGACATGAGAGGTGCGCAAAAACAGGGCAATATAGTGGAACCTATGGGATGTGCGCGAAACCACGGCGATACAGGGGAATGTATCAGAGGTGCTAGAAAACACAGTGATATAGGGGACGCTATGGGACATGTGCAAAAAAACAGT
The DNA here is from genome assembly GCF_030028105.1 of Mobula birostris. Taxonomy (NCBI): domain Eukaryota; kingdom Metazoa; phylum Chordata; class Chondrichthyes; order Myliobatiformes; family Myliobatidae; genus Mobula; species Mobula birostris. Next base: position 13,010 of record NW_027276761.1, on the reverse strand, counting down.
GATATAAGGGAAGGTATGAGAGGTGTGCGAGAACACGGCGATATAGAGGAAATTGTAAGAGGTGCGCGAAAACATGGCAATACAGGAGAATGTATCAGAGGTGCGAGAAAACACAGAGATATAGGGGAAGTAATGATAGGAGCGAAAACATAGCGATATAGGTTAAGACATGTGAGCTGCACGAAAACACGGCGTTATAGGGTAAGCTATGAGAGGTGAGCAATAACGTAGCGATCAAGGTGAAGCTATGGGATATGCGCGAAAACAGCGATGTAGGTGAAGCTATGGGAGGAGCGCGAAAACACAGTGATATAGGGGACGGTATGAGATGTGCTTGAATACATGGCGATATTGGGGAAGCCATGAGAGGTGCCTGAAAACACAGCGATATAGGGGAAGGTATGAGAGGTGTGCAAAATCACAGCGATATAGGAGAAGTTAAGAGAGGTGCGTGAAAACACAGCTATATAGGGGAAGGGATGAGAGGTGCGCGAAAACACAGCGATATAGGGGATGGTATGAGATGTGCATGAATACACGGCGATATCGGGGAAGCCATCAGAGGTGCGAGAAAACAAAGCGATATAGGAGACGTTATGAGATGTGCATAAAAATACGGCGATATAGGGGAAGGTATGAGAGGTGTGCAAAAAAACAGCGATATAGGAGAAGTTAAGAGAGGTGCGTGAAAACCCAGCAATATAGGGGACGTTATGAGATGTGCATGAAAAACGGTGATATAGGGGAAGGTATGAGAGGTGCACGAAAATGCAGCGATAGAAGGGAAGGTATAGGAGATGCGCGAAAACAAGTCGATATAGGGGAAGGTATGAGAGGTGCACAAAAACACAGCGATGTAGGGGAAGGTATGGGAGGTGCGCGAAAACGGCGATATTGGGGAAGGTATGAAAAGTGCGTGAAGGCACAGCGATATAGGGGATGCTATGGGAGGTGCGCGAAAACACAGTAATATAGGGGACGGTATGAGATGTGCATAAAAACACAGCAATATAGGGGGAGGTATGAGAGGTGCGCGAAAACACAGCGATGTAGTGGAATACATGAGAGGTGAGCGAAAACGGCAATATAGTGGAAGCTATGGGATGTGCCTGAAAATAGGGCGATATAGGGGAAGGTATGAGAGGTGCGCGAAAACACAGCGATATAGGGGACGCAATGGGACGTGCGCGAAAACAGAGTGATATAGGGGAAGGTATGAGAGGTGTGCGAGAACACGGCGATATAGGGGAAATTATGAGAAGTGTGCGAAAACACGGCGATACGGGAGAATGTATGAGATGTGTTAGAAAACACAGCGATATAGGGGAAGTATTGAGAGGAGCGAAAACATAGCGATCTTGGTGAAGACATGAGAGGTTCACGAAAACACGGCGATATAGGGGAAGCTAAGAGAGGTGAGCAAAAACACGGCGACACAGGGGAAGCTATGAGAGGTGAGCAATAACACAGCGATAAAGGTGAATCTATGGGATGTGCGCGAAAAGACAGCGATATAGGGGAAGGTAAGAGAGGTGTGCAATGCACAGCGATATAGGGGATGCTATGGGAGGTGCGTGAATACACAGCGATATAGGGGACGTGATGAGATGTGCATGAAAACGCAGCGATATTAGGGAAGGTATGAGAGGTGCACAAAAACACAGTGATATAGGAAAAGTTATGAGAGGTGTGTGAAAACACAGTGATATAGGGGAAGTTATGAAAGGTGCACAAAAACACAGCGATATAGGGGAAGGAATGGGAGATGTACGAAAACAGGCCGATATAGGGGAAGGTATGAGAGGTGCACGAAGGCACAGCGATATAGTGGATACTATGGAAGGTGCGTGAATGCACAGCGATATAGGGGACGTGATGAGATGTGCATGAAAATGCAACGATATTAGTGAAGGTATGAGAGGTGCACAAAAACACAGCGATATAGGGGAATGTATGAGATGTGTATGAATACACGGCGATAGACGGGAAACCATGAGAGGTGTGCGAAAACACAGCGATATAGGGGAAGTTATGAGAGGTGCGTGAAAACACAGTGATATAGGTGAAGGTATGAGAGGAGTGCGAAAACAGGGCGATATAGGGGAAGTTATGAGAGGTGCGTGAAAACCCAGCAATATAGGGGACGTTATGAGATGTGCATGAAAACACGGTGATATAGGGGAAGGCATCAGAGGTGCGTGAAGGCAGAGCGATATAGGGAATGTTATGGGAGGTGCACGAATACACAGCGAAATAGGTGACGTTATGAGATGTGCATGAAAACACAGCGATATAGGGGAAGGTATGAGAGGTGCACGAAAATGCAGCGATACAAGGGAAGGTATAGGAGATGCGCGAAAACAGGGCGATATTGGGGAAGGTATGAGAGGTGCACAAAAACACAGCGATATAGGGGAAGGTATGGGAGTTGCGCGAAAACAGGGCGATATTGGGGAAGGTATGAGAGGTGTGCGAAGGCACAGCGATATAGGGGATGCTATGGGAGGTGCGCGAAAACACAGTAATATAGGGGACGGTATGAGATGTGCATAAAAACACGGCGATATAGGGGGAGGTATGAGAGGTGCGCTAAAACACAGCGATGTAGTGGAATACATGAGAGGTGCGCGAAAACAGGGCAATATAGTGGAAGCTATGGGATGTGCACGAAAACAGGGCGATATAGGGGAAGGTATGAGAGGTGAGCGAAAACACAGCGATATAGGGGACGCAATGGGACGTGCGCGAAAACACAGTGATATAGGGGAAGGTATGAGAGGTGTGCGAAAACACGGCGATATAGGGGAAATTATGAGAGGTGTGCGAAAACACGGCAATACAGGAGAATGTGTGAGATGTGCTAGAAAACACAGCGATATAGGGGAAGTATTGAAAGGAGCGAAAATATAGCGATCTAAGTGAAGACATGAGAGGTGCACGAAAGCACGGCGATATAGGGGACGTTATGAGATGTGCATAAGAACTCGGCGATATAGGGGAAGTTATGAGAGGTGCGCAAAAATACAGCAATATAGGAGAAGTTATGAGAGGTGTATGAAAACACAGCGATATAGGGGGAGGTACGAGAGGTACACGAAAACACAGCGATATAGGGGAAGGTATGGGAGGTGCTCGAAAGCAGGGCGATATAGGGGAAGTTATGAGAGGTGCGTGAAAACCCAGCGATATAGGGGACGTTATGAGATGTGCATGAATACACGGCGATATAGGGGAAGGTATGAGAGGTGCGCGAAGGCACAGCGATATAAGGGACGTTATGGGAGTTGTGTGAATACACAGAGACATAGGGGACGTTATGAGATGTGCATGAAAACACGGCGATATTGGGGAAGCCCTGAGAGGTGTGCGAAAATACAGCGATATAGGCGACGCTATGGGAGGTGTGCGAAGACAGGGCAACATAGGGGAAGGTATGATAGGTGCGCGAAGTCACAGCGATATAGGGATGCTATGGCCTGTGCGCGAATACACAGCGATATATGGGACGTTAAGAGATGTGCATGAAAACACGGCGATATTGGGGAAGCTATGAGTGGTGCGCAAAAATACGGCGATATAGGAGAAATTGTGAGAGGTGCGTGAAAACACAGCGATATGGGAGGGGTATGAGAGGTGCATGAAAACACAGCGATATAGGCAAAGGTATGGAAGGTGCGCGAAAACAGGGCGATATAGGGGAAGGTATGAGAGGTGCGCAAAGACATAGCAATATAAGGGATGCTATGGGAGGTGAGCGAATACGTAGCGATATAGGGGACATTATGAGATGTGCATGAAAATAAGGCAATATAGGGGAAGGTATAAGAGCTGCGCAAAAATACAGCGATATAGGAGAAGTTATGAGAGGTGCGTGAAAACACAGCGATATAAGGGAAGGTAGGAGAGGTGCACGAAAACACAGCGATATTGGGGAAGGTATGGGACGTGCGCAAAAACAGGGCGATAAAGGGGAAGTTATGAGAGGTGCGCGAAGGCACAGCAATACGGGGGATGCTATGAGAGGTGCGTGAAAACACCGTGATGTAGGGGAAGACATGAGAGGTGTGCAAAAACAGGGCAATATAGTGGAACCTATGGGATGTGCGCGATACCACGGCGATACAGGGGAATGTATCAGAGGTGCGAGAAAACACAGCAATATAGGGGACGCTATGGGACATGAGCAAAAAAACAGTGATATAGGGGAAGGTATGAGAGGTGTGTGAGAACACGGCGATATAGGGGAAATTGTAAGAGGTGCGCGAAAACATGGCAATACAGGAGAATGTATCAGAGGTGCGAGAAAACACAGCGATATAGGGGAAGTAATGATAGGAGCGAAAGCATAGCGATATAGGTTAAGACATGCGAGCTGCGCGAAAACACGGCGATAAAGGGTAAGCTATGAGAGGTGAGCAATAACACAGCGATCAAGGTGAAGCTATGGGATGTGCGCGAAAGCAGCGATGTAGGCGAAGTTATGGGAGGTGCGCCAAAACACAGTGATATAGGGGACGGTATGAGATGTGCATGAATACACAGCGATATTGGGGAAGCCATGAGAGGTGCCTGAAAACACAGCGATATAGGGGAAGGTATGAGAGGTGTGCAAAATCACAGCGATATAGGGGACGGTATGAGATGTGCATGAATACACGGCGATATCGGGGAAACCATCAGAGGTGCGAGAAAAAACAGCGATATAGGGGACGTTATGAGATGTGCATAAAAACACGGCGATATAGGGGAAGGTATGAGAGATGTGCAAAAACACAGCGATATAGGAGAAGTTAAGAGAGGTGCCTGAAAACACAGTGATTTAGGGGAAGGTATGAGAGGAGTACAAAAACACAGCGATATCGGGAAAGTATGGGAGGTGCGGAAAAACAGGGCAATATAGGGGAAGCTATGAGAGGTGAGCAAAACACGGCGATACAGGGGAAGCTATGGGAGGTGCGTGAATACAAAGCTATACAGGGACGTGATGAGATGTGCATGAAAATGCAACGATATTAGTGAAAGTATGAGAGGAGCACGAAAACACAGCGATATAGGGGAAAGTATGAGAGGTGAGCAAAAACAGGGCGATATAGGTGAAGGAATGGGAGGTGCGCGAAAACAGGGCGATATAGATGAATTTATGAGATGTATGCGAAGGCACAGCAATGTAGGGGATGCTATGGAATGTGCGCGAAAACACAGTGATATAGGGGAAGACAGGAGAGGTGCCCAAAAACACGGCGATATAGGAGAATCTATGAGAGGTGAGCAAAAACACGGCGATATACAGGGGAAGCTATGAGAGGTGAGCAATAACACAGCGATAAAGGTGAATCTATGCGATGTGCGCGAAAAAGACAGCGATATATGGGAAGTTATGAGAGGGGCGCAAGGCACAGCGATATAGGAGAAGGTATGGAAGGTGCTCGAAAAAAGGGTGATATAGATGAAGGCACAGCAATATAGGGATGCTATGGAAGGTGCACGAAAACACAATGATATAGGAGAAGACATGAGAGTGTGCGCGAAAACAAGGCAATATAGTGGAAGCTATGAGAGGTGAGCTAAAACCCGCCGATACAGGGGAAGCTATGAGAGGTGAGCAATAACACAGCGATAAAGGTGAATCTATGGGATGTGCGCGAAAAGACATCGATATAGGGGAAGGTATGAGAGGTGTGCGAAAACACAGCGATATAAGGGAAGTTATGACATGTGCATGAAAACACGGCGATATAGGGGAAGGTATGAGAGGTGCACGAAGGCACAGCGATATAGGGGATGCTGTGGGAGGTGTGCGAAAACACAGTGATATAGGGGACGGTACGAGATGTGTTTGAAAACACGGCAATACATGGGAAGCTATGAGAGGTGCGCGAAAACACGGCGACATAGGGGAAAGTATGAGACGTGTGCGAAAACTTGGCGTTACAGAGGAATGCATCAGAGGTGCGAGAAAACACAGCGATGTAAGGGAAGGTTATGAGAGGTGCGCGAAAGCACAGCGATATATGGGACTGGTTTGAGATATGCATGAATTACACGGCGATAGACGGGAAACCATGAGAGGTGTGCGAAAAAACAGCGATAATAGGGGAAGTTATGAGAGGGTGCGTGAAACACAGTGATATAGGGGAAGGTATGAGAGGAGCACGAAAGCAGGGCGATATAGGGGAAGTTATGGAGAGGTGCGTGAAAACCCTGCGATATAGTGGACCACATGAGATGTGCATGAAATCACGGCGATATATGGGGAAGGTATGAGAGGTGCGTGAAGGCACAGCGATACAGGGAATGTTATGGGAGGTGCACGAAACCACAGCGAAATAGGGGACGTTATGAGATGTGCATGAAAACACAGCGAAATAGGGGAAGGTATGAGAGGTGCACGAAAACGCAGCGATACAAGGGAAGGTATAGGAAGTGCATGAAGGCACAGTGGATATAGGGGATGCTATGGGAGGTGCGCGAAATCACAGTAATATAGGGGACGGTATGAGATGTGCATAAAATCACGGCGCTATATGGGGAGATATGAGAGGTGCGCGGAAAACACGGGCGATATAGGGGAAAGTATGAGAGGTGCGCGAAAACTTGGCGTTACAGGGGAATGCATCAGAGGTGCGCTAAAACACAGCGATGTAGTGGAATACATGAGAGGTGCGCGAAAACAGGGCAATATAGTGGAAGCTATGGGATGTGCACGAAAACAGGACGATATAGGGGAAGGTATGAGAGGTGCACAAAAAACACAGCGATATAGGGGACGCAATGGGACGTGCGCAAAAACACAAAGATATAGGAGAAGGTATGAGAGGTGTGCAAGAATTCGGCGATATAGGGGAAATTATCAGAGGTGTGCGAATACACGGCGATACGGGAGAATGTATCAGATGCGCGAGAAAACAGCGCTATAGGGGAAGTATTGAGAGGAGCAAAAACATAGCGATCTAGATGAAGACATGAGAGGTGCGCGAAAACACAGCGATATAGGGGAAGCTATGAGAGGTGAGTAAAAACGCGGCGATACAGGGGAAGCTATGAGAGGTGAGTGAAAACCCAGCAATATAGGGGACGTTATGAGATGTGCATGAAAACACGTGATATAGGGGAAGGTATGAGAGGTGCGTGAAGGCAGAGGGATATAGGGAATGTTATGGGAGGTGCACGAATACACAGCGAAATAGGGGACGTTATGAGATGTGCATGAAAACACAGCGATATAGGGGAAGGTATGAGAGGAGCACGAAAATGCATCGATATAAGGGAAGGTATAGGAGATGCGCGAAAACTGGGCAATATACGGGAAGGTATGAGAAGTGCACGAAAACGCAGCGATATAAGGGAAGGTATAGGAGTTGCGCGGAAAACGGGTCAATATACGGGAAGGTATGAGAGGTGCAACAAAAACACAGCGATATAGGGGAAGGTATGGGAGGTGCGCGAAAACAGGGCGATATTGGGGAAGGTATGAGAAGTGCGCGAAGGCACAGCGATATAGGGGATGCTACGGGAGGTGCGTGAATACGCAGCGATATAGGGGACGTGATGAGATGTGCATGAAAATGCAGCGATATTAGGGAAGGTATGAGAGGTGCACAAAAACACAGCGTATTAGGAGAAGTTATGAAAGGTGTGTGAAAACACAGTGATATAGGGGAAGGTATGAAAGGTGCACGTAAACACAGCGATATAGGGGAAGGAATGGGAGATGTACGAAAACAGGGCGATATAGGGGAAGGTATGAGAGGTGCGCCGAAGGCCACAGCGATATAGGGGATACTATGGCGGTGCGTGAATGCACAGCGATATAGGGGACGTGATGAGATGTACATGAAAATGCAACGATATTAGTGATGGTATGAGAGGTGCACAAAAAACAAAGCGATATAGGGGGAAGGTATGAGAGGTGCGCGAAAGCACAGCGATATACGGGACGGTATGAGATGTGCATGAATACACGGCGATAGACGGGAAACAATGAGAGGTGTGCGAAAACACAGCGATATAGGGGAAGTTATGAGAGGTGCGTGAAAACACAGTGATATAGGGGAAGGTATGAGAGGTGCGTGAAGGCAGAGCGATATAGGGAATGTTATGGGAGGTGCACGAATACACAGCAAAATAGGCGACGTTATGAGATGTGCATGAAAACACAGCGATATAGGGGAAGGTATGAGAGGTGCACGAAAATGCAGCGACACAAGGGAAGGTATAGGAGGTGCGCGAAAACTGGGCAATATGCGGGAAGGTATGAGAGGTGCACAAAAACACAGCGATATAGGGGAAGGTATGGGAGGTGCGCGAAAACAGGGCGATATTGGGGGAAGGTATGAGAGGTGGCGCGAAAGCACAGCGATATAGGGGATGCTATGGGAGGTGCGCGAAAACACAGTAATAAAGGAGGACGGTATGAGATGTGCATAAAAACACGGCGATATAGGGGGAGGTATGAAAGGTGCGCGGAAAACACAGCGATGTAGTGCAATACATGAGAGGTGCGCGAAAACAGGGCAATATAGCGGAAGCTTTGGGATGTGCACGAAAACAGGGCGATATAGGGGAAGGTATGAGAGGTGCGCGAAAACACAGCGATATAGGGGGACGCAATGGGACGTGCGCGAAAACACAGTGATTAGGTGAAGGTATGAGAGGTGTGCGAGAACACGGCGATATAGGAGAAATTATGAGAGGTGTGCGAAAACACGGCGATACGGGAGAATGTATGAGATGTGTTAGAAAACACAGCAATATAGGGGAAGTATTGAGAAGAGCGAAAACATAGCGATCCAGGGGAAGACATGAGAGGTGCACGAAAACACGGCGATATAGGGGAAGCTATGAGAGGTGAGCAAAAACACGGCGATAAATTTGAATCTATGGGATGTGCGCGAAAAGACAACGATATAGGGGAAGGTATGAGAGGTGCGCAATGCACAGCGATATAGGGGATGCTATGGGAGGTGCGTGAATACACAGCGATACAAGGGACGTGATGAGATGTGCATGAAAATGCAGCGATATTAGGGAAGGTATGAGAGGTGCACAAAAACACAGCCATATGGGAGCAGTTATGAACGGTGTGTGAAAACAGAGTGATATAGGGGAAGGTATGAAAGGTGCACGAAAACAAAGCGATATAGGGGAAGGAATGGGAGATGTACGAAAACAGGGCGATATAGGGGAAGGTATGAGAGGTGCGCGAAGGCACAGCGATATAGGGGATACTATGGGTGGTGCGTGAATGCACAGCGATATAGGAGACGTGATGAGATGTGCATGAAAATGCAACGATATTAGTGATGGTATGAGAGGTGCACAAAAACACAGCGATATAGGGGAAGGTATGAGAGGTGCGCGAAAGCACAGCGATATACGGGATGGTATGAGATGTGCATGAATACACGGCGATAGACGGGAAACAATGAGAGGTGTGCGAAAACACAGCGATATAGGGGGAAGTTATGAGAGGTGCGTGAAGGCAGAGCGATATAGGGAATGTTATGGGAGGTGCACGAATACACAGCAAAATAGGCGACGTTATGAGATGTGCATGAAAACACAGCGATATAGGGGGAAGGTATGAGAGGTGCACGAAAATGCCGCGACACAAGGGAAGGTATAGGAGGTGCGCGAAAACTGGGCAATATGCGGGAAGGAATGAGAGGTGCACGAAAACGCAGTGATATAAGGGAAGGTATAGGAGATGCGCGGAAAACAGGGCGATATTGGGGAAGGTATGAGAGGTGCACGAAAACACAGCGATATAGGGGAAGGTATGAGAGGCGCGCGAAGGCACAGCGATATAGGGGATGCTATGGGAGGTGCGCGAAAACACAGTAATATAGGGGACGGTATGAGATGTGCATAAAAACACGGCGATATAGAGGGAGGTATGAGAGGTGAGCGAAAACACAGCGATGTGGTGGAATACATGAGAGGTGCGCGAAAACAGGGCAATATAGTGGAAGCTATGGGGATCTGCACGAAAACAGGGCGATATACGGGAAGGTATGAGAGGTGCGCGGAAAACACAGCGATATAAGGGACGCAAAGGGGACGTGCGCGAAAACACAGTAATATAGGGGACGGTATGAGATGTGCATAAAAACACAGCGATATAGGGGACGCAATGGGACGTGCGCGAAAACACAGTGATATAGTGGGAAGGTATGAGAGGTGTGCGAGAACACGTCTATATAGGGGAAATTATGAGAGGTGTGCGAAAACACGGCAATACGGGAGAATGTATGAGAATGTGCTAGAAAACACAGCGATATAGGGGGAGGTATGAGAGGTACACGAAAACACAGCGATATAGGGCAAGGTATGGGAGGTGCTCGAAAGCAGGGCGATATAGGGGAAGTTATGAGAGGTGCGGTGAAAACCCAGCGATATAGGGGACGTTATGAGATGTGAATGAAAACACGGCGATATAGGGGAAGGTATGAGAGGTGTGTGAAGGCACAGCGATATAAGGGATACCATTGGGAGTTGTGTGAATACACAGAGATATAGGGGACGTTATGAGATGTGCATGAAAACACGGCGATATTGGGGAAGCCATGAGAGGTGCGCAAAAATACAGCGATATAGGCGACGCTATGGGAGGTGTGTGAAGACAAGGCAACATAGGGGAAGGTTTGAGAGGTGCGCGAAGTCACAGCGATATAGGGGATGCTATGCAGGTGCGCGAATACACAGCGATATATGGGACGTTAAGAGATGTGCATAAAAACATGGCGATATAGGGGGAAGGTATGAGAGGTGTGCAAAAACACAGCGATATAGGAGAAGTTAAGAAAGGTGCGTGAAAACACAGTGATATAGGTGAATGTATGGGAGGAGGTGCGAAAAACAGGGCGATATAGGGGAAGTTATGAGAGGTGTGTGAAAACCCAGCAATATAGGGGACGTTATGAGATGTGCATGAAAACACGTGATATAGGGGAAGGTATGAGAGGTGCGTGAAGGCAGAGGGATATAGGGAATGTTATGGGAGGTGCACGAATACACAGCGAAATAGGGGACGTTATGAGATGTGCATGAAAACAGCGATATAGGGGAAGGTATGAGAGGAGCACGAAAATGCATTGATATAAGGGAAGGTATAGGAGATGCGCGAAAACTGGGCAATATACGGGAAGGTATGAGAAGTGCACGAAAACGCAGCGATATAAGGGAAGGTATAGGAGTTGCGCGAAAACGGGTCAATATACGGGAAGGTATGAGAGGTGCACAAAAACACAGCGATATAGGGGAAGGTATGGGAGGTGCGCGAAAACAGGGCGATATTGGGGAAGGTATGAGAAGTGCGCGAAGGCACAGCGATATAGGGATGCCACGGGAGGTGCGTGAATACACAGCGATATAGGGGACGTGATGAGATGTGCATGAAAATGCAGCGATATTAGGGAAGGTATGAGAGGTGCACAAAAACACAGCGATATAGGAGAAGTTATGAAAGGTGTGTGAAAACACAGTGATATAAGGGGAAGGTATGAAAGGTGCACGAAAACACAGCGATATAGGGGAAGGAATGGGAGATGTACGAAAACAGGGCGATATAGGGGAAGGTATGAGAGGTGCGCGAAAAGGCACAGCGATATAGGGGATACTATGGGCGGTGCGTGAATGCACAGCGATATAGGGGACGTGATGAGATGTACATGAAAAATGCAACGATATTAGTGATGGTATGAGAGGTGCACAAAAACAAAGCGATATAGGGGAAGGTATGAGAGGTGCGCGAAAGCACAGCGATATACGGGACGGTATGAGATGTGCATGAATACACGGCGATAGACGGGGAAACAATGGGAGGTGTGCGAAAACACAGCGATATAGGGGAAGTTATGAGAGGTGCGTGAAAACACAGTGATATAGGGGAAGGTATTGAGAGGTGCGTGAAGGCAGAGCGATATAGGAATGTTATGGGAGGTGCACGATACACAGCAAAATAGGCGACGTTATGAGATGTGCATGAAAACACAGCGATATAGGGGAAGGTATGAGAGGTGCACGAAAATGCAGCGACACAAGGGAAGGTATAGGAGGTGCGCGAAAACTGGGCAATATGCGGGAAGGTATGAGAGGTGCACGGAAAACGCAAGTGATATAAGGGAAGGTATAGGAGATGCGCGAAAACAGGGCGATATTGGGGAAGGTATGAGAGGTGCACAAAAACACAGCGATATAGGGGAAGGTATGGGAGGTGTGTGGAAAACAGGGCGATATTGGGGAAGGTATGAGAGGGTGCGCGAAAGCACAGTAATATTGGAGACGGTATGAGATGTGCATAAAAACACGGCTGATATAGGGGGAGGTATGAAAGGTGCGCGAAAACACAGCGATATAGGGGACGCAATGGGACGTGCGCGAAAACACAGTGATATAGGTGAAGGTATGAGAGGTGTGTCGAGAACACGGCGATATAGGAGAAATTATGAGAGGTGTGCGAAAACACGGCGATACGGGAGAATGTATGAGATGTGTTAGAAAACACAGCAATATAGGGGAAGTATTGAGAAGAGCGAAAACATAGCGATCCAGTGGAAGACATGAGAGGTGCACGAAAACACGGCGATATAGGGGAAGCTATGAGAGGTGAGCAAAAACACGGCGATAAATTTGAATCTATGGGATGTGCGCGAAAAGACAACGATATAGGGGAAGGTATGAGAGGTGCGCAATGCACAGCGTTATAGGGGATGCTATGGGAGGTGCGTGAATACACAGCGATACAAGGGACGTGATGAGATGTGCATGAACATGCAGCGAGATTAGGGAAGGTATGAGAGGTGCACAAAAAACACAGCGATATGGGAGCAGTTATGAAAGGTGTGTGAAAACACAGTGATATAGGGGAAGGTATGAAAGGTGCACGAAAACACAGCGATATAGGGGAAGAATGGGAGATGTACGAAAACAGGCGATATAGGGGAAGGTATGAGAGGTGCGCGAAGGCACAGCGATATAGGGGATACTATGGGCGGTGCGTGAATGCACAG
>NW_027276760.1:0-35499 GCF_030028105.1 Mobula birostris | reverse complement strand
CGTATACCATTCAATTTTACACCAAAGCACTTACTGCAAACCTAATGGAAACACTTTAGGTTAACTTTCCACATGATTATGAGTAGTTTGAAAGTTGTTTCATGGCTGTACACATCAAAACAAAAAAGTTGTTATCTGAGTGCATGCAATGCTTAGACAATACAAATAGTATACATTTCAATTTTACACCAAAGCACCTACTGCAAACCTAATGGAAACACCTTAGGTTAACTTTCCACATGATTGTGAGTAGTTTGAAAGTTGTTTCATGGCTGTAGACGATCAACACAAAAAAGTTGTTATCTGAGTGCATCCAATGCTTAGACATACAAATAGTATACATTTCAATTTTACACCAAAGCACTTACTGCAAACCTAATGGAAACACCTTAGGTTAACTTCCCACATGATTATGAGTAGTTTGAAAGTTGTTTCATGGCTGTACACATCAAAACAAAAAAGTTGTTATCTGAGTGCATGCAATGCTTAGACAATACAAATAGTATACATTTCAATTTTACACCAAAGCACCTACTGCAAACCTAATGGAAACACCTTAGGTTAACTTTCCACATGATTGTGAGTAGTTTGAAAGTTGTTTCATGGCTGTAGACATCAACACAAAAAAGTTGTTATCTCAGTGCATGCAATGCTTAGACAATACAAATAGTATACATTTCAATTTTACTGCAAACCACTTACTGCAAACCTAATGGAAACACCTTAGGTTAACTTCCCACATGATTATGAGTAGTTTGAAAGTTGTTTCATGGCTGTACACATCAACACAAAAAAGTTGTTATCTGAGTGCATGCAATGGTTTAGACAATACAAATTTATACATTTCAATTCACACAAAGCACTTACTGCAAACCTAATGGAAACACTTTAGGTTAACTTTCCACATGATTAATGAGTAGTTTGAAAGTTGTTTCATGGCTGTAGACATCAACACAAAAAAGTTGTTATCTGAGTGCATCCAAATCTTAGACAATACAAATAGTATACATTTCAATTTTACACCAAAGCACTTACTGCAAACCTAATGGAAACACTTTAGGTTAACTTTCCACATGATTAAGAGTAGTTTGAAAGTTGTTTCATGGCTGTAGACATCAACACAAAAAAGTTGTTATCTCAGTGCCTGCAATGCTTAGACAATACAAATAGTATACATTTCAATTTTACTCCAAACCACTTACTGCAAACCTAATGGAAACACCTTAGGTTAACTTCCCACATGATTATGAGTAGTTTGAAAGTTGTTTCATGGCTGTACACATCAACACAAAAAAGTTGTTATCTGAGTGCATGCAATGCTTAGACAATACAAATAGTATACATTTCAATTTTACACCAAAGCACTTACTGCAAAACCTAATGGAAACACTTTAGGTTAACTTTCCACATGATTATGAGTAGTTTGAAAGTTGTTTCATGGCTGTACACATCAACACAAAAAAAGTTGTTATCTGAGTGCATGCAATGCTTAGACAATACAAATAGTATACATTTCAATTTTACACCAAAGCACCTACTGCAAACCTAATGGAAACACCTTAGGTTAACTTTCCACATGATTGTGAGTAGATTGAAAGTTGTTTCATGGCTGTAGACATCAACACAAAAAAGTTGTTATCTGAGTGCATCCAATGCTTAGACAATACAAATAGTATACATTTCAATTTTACACCAAAGCACTTACTGCAAACCTAATGGAAACACTTTAGGTTAACTTTCCACATGATTATGTGTAGTTTGAAAGTTGTTTCATGGCTGTACACATCAAAACAAAAAAGTTGTTATCTGAGTGCATGCAATGCTTTGACAATACAAATAGTATACATTTCAATTTTACACCAAAGCACCTACTGCAAACCTAATGGAAACACCTTAGGTTAACTTTCCACATGATTGTGAGTAGTTTGAAAGTTGTTTCATGGCTGTAGACATCAACACAAAAAAGTTGTTATCTGAGTGCATCCAATGCTTAGACAATACAAATAGTATACATTTCAATTTTACACCAAAGCACTTACTGCAAACCTAATGGAAACACCTTAGGTTAACTTCCCACATGATTATGAGTAGTTTGAAAGTTGTTTCATGGCTGTACACATCAAAACAAAAAAGTTGTTATCTGAGTGCATGCAATGCTTAGACAATACAAATAGTATACATTTCAATTTTACACCAAAGCACCTACTGCAAACCTAATGGAAACACCTTAGGTTAACTTTCCACATGATTGTGAGTAGTTTGAAAGTTGTTTCATGGCTGTAGACATCAACACAAAAAAGTTGTTATCTCAGTGCATGCAATGCTTAGACAATACAAATAGTATACATTTCAATTTTACTGCAAACCACTTACTGCAAACCTAATGGAAACACCTTAGGTTAACTTCCCACATGATTACGAGTAGTTTGAAAGTTCTTTCATGGCTGTACACATCAACACAAAAAAGTTGTTATCTGAGTGCATGCAATGTTTAGACAATACAAATAGTATACATTTCAATTTTACACCAAAGCACTTACTGCAAACCTAATGGAAACACTTTAGGTTAACTTTCCACATGATTATGAGTAGTTTGAAAGTTGTTTCATGGCTGTAGACATCAAAACAAAAAAGTTGTTATCTGAGTGCATCCAATGCTTAGACAATACAAATAGTATACATTTCAATTTTACACCAAAGCACTTACTGCAAACCTAATGGAAACACTTTAGGTTAACTTTCCACATGATTAAGAGTAGTTTGAAAGTTGTTTCATGGCTGTAGACATCAACACAAAAAAGTTGTTATCTCAGTGCATGCAATGCTTAGACAATACAAATAGTATACATTTCAATTTTACTCCAAAGCACCTACTGCAAACCTAATGGAAACACCTTAGGTTAACTTTCCACATGATTGTGAGTAGTTTGAAAGTTGTTTCATGGCTGTAGACATCAACACAAAAAAGTTGTTATCTGAGTGCATCCAATGCTTAGACAATACAAATAGTATACATTTCAATTTTACACCAAAGCACCTACTGCAAACCTAATGGAAACACCTTAGGTTAACTTTCCACATGATTGTGAGTAGTTTGAAAGTTGTTTCATGGCTGTAGACATCAACACAAAAAAGTTGTTATCTCAGTGCATGCAATGCTTAGACAATACAAATAGTATACATTTCAATTTTACTCTAAACCACTTACTGCAAACCTAATGGAAACACCTTAGGTTAACTTCCCACATGATTATGAGTAGTTTGAAAGTTGTTTCATGGCTGTACACATCAACACAAAAAAGTTGTTATCTGAGTGCATGCAATGATTAGACAATACAAATAGTATACATTTCAATTTTACACCAAAGCACTTACTGCAAACCTAATGGAAATACTTTAGGTTAACTTTCCACATGATTATGAGTAGTTTGAAAGTTGTTTCATGGCTGTACACATCAACACAAAAAAGTTGTTATCTGAGTGCATGCAATGCTTAGACAATACAAATAGTATACATTTCAATTTTACACCAAAGCACCTACTGCAAACCTAATGGAAACACCTTAGGTTAACTTTCCACATGATTGTGAGTAGTTTGAAAGTTGTTTCATGGCTGTAGACATCAACACAAAAAAGTTGTTATCTGAGTGCATCCAATGCTTAGACAATACAAATCGTATACATTTCAATTTTACACCAAAGCACTTACTGCAAACCTAATGGAAACACTTTAGGTTAACTTTCCACATGATTATGAGTAGTTTGAAAGTTGTTTCATGGCTGTACACATCAAAACAAAAAAGTTGTTATCTGAGTGCATGCAATGCTTAGACAATACAAATAGTATACATTTCAATTTTACACCAAAGCACCTACTGCAAACCTAATGGAAACACCTTAGGTTAACTTTCCACATGATTGTGAGTAGTTTGAAAGTTGTTTCATGGCTGTAGACATCAACACAAAAAAGTTGTTATCTGAGTGCATCCAATGCTTAGACAATACAAATAGTATACATTTCAATTTTACACCAAAGCACTTACTGCAAACCTAATGGAAACACCTTAGGTTAACTTCCCACATGATTATGAGTAGTTTGAAAGTTGTTTCATGGCTGTACACATCAAAACAAAAAAGTTGTTATCTGAGTGCATGCAATGCTTAGACAATACAAATAGTATACATTTCAATTTTACACCAAAGCACCTACTGCAAACCTAATGGAAACACCTTAGGTTAACTTTCCACATGATTGTGAGTAGTTTGAAAGTTGTTTCATGGCTGTAGACATCAACACAAAAAAGTTGTTATCTCAGTGCATGCAATGCTTAGACAATACAAATAGTATACATTTCAATTTTACTGCAAACCACTTACTGCAAACCTAATGGAAACACCTTAGGTTAACTTCCCACATGATTATGAGTAGTTTGAAAGTTGTTTCATGGCTGTACACATCAACACAAAAAAGTTGTTATCTGAGTGCATGCAATGCTTAGACAATACAAATAGTATACATTTCAATTTTACACCAAAGCACCTACTGCAAACCTAATGGAAACACCTTAGGTTAACTTTCCACATGATTGTGAGTAGTTTGAAAGTTGTTTCATGGCTGTAGACATCAACACAAAAAAGTTGTTATCTCAGTGCATGCAATGCTTAGACAATACAAATAGTATACATTTCAATTTTACTGCAAACCACTTACTGCAAACCTAATGGAAACACCTTAGGTTAACTTCCCACATGATTATGAGTAGTTTGAAAGTTGTTTCATGGCTGTACACATCAACACAAAAAAGTTGTTATCTGAGTGCATGCAATGATTAGACAATACAAATAGTATACATTTCAATTTTACACCAAAGCACTTACTGCAAACCTAATGGAAATACTTTAGGTTAACTTTCCACATGATTATGAGTAGTTTGAAAGTTGTTTCATGGCTGTACACATCAACACAAAAAAGTTGTTATCTGAGTGCATGCAATGCTTAGACAATACAAATAGTATACATTTCAATTTTACACCAAAGCACCTACTGCAAACCTAATGGAAACACCTTAGGTTAACTTTCCACATGATTGTGAGTAGTTTGAAAGTTGTTTCATGGCTGTAGACATCAACACAAAAAAGTTGTTATCTGAGTGCATCCAATGCTTAGACAATACAAATCGTATACATTTCAATTTTACACCAAAGCACTTACTGCAAACCTAATGGAAACACTTTAGGTTAACTTTCCACATGATTATGAGTAGTTTGAAAGTTGTTTCATGGCTGTACACATCAAAACAAAAAAGTTGTTATCTGAGTGCATGCAATGCTTAGACAATACAAATAGTATACATTTCAATTTTACACCAAAGCACCTACTGCAAACCTAATGGAAACACCTTAGGTTAACTTTCCACATGATTGTGAGTAGTTTGAAAGTTGTTTCATGGCTGTAGACATCAACACAAAAAAGTTGTTATCTGAGTGCATCCAATGCTTAGACAATACAAATAGTATACATTTCAATTTTACACCAAAGCACTTACTGCAAACCTAATGGAAACACCTTAGGTTAACTTCCCACATGATTATGAGTAGTTTGAAAGTTGTTTCATGGCTGTACACATCAAAACAAAAAAGTTGTTATCTGAGTGCATGCAATGCTTAGACAATACAAATAGTATACATTTCAATTTTACACCAAAGCACCTACTGCAAACCTAATGGAAACACCTTAGGTTAACTTTCCACATGATTGTGAGTAGTTTGAAAGTTGTTTCATGGCTGTAGACATCAACACAAAAAAGTTGTTATCTCAGTGCATGCAATGCTTAGACAATACAAATAGTATACATTTCAATTTTACTGCAAACCACTTACTGCAAACCTAATGGAAACACCTTAGGTTAACTTCCCACATGATTATGAGTAGTTTGAAAGTTGTTTCATGGCTGTACACATCAACACAAAAAAGTTGTTATCTGAGTGCATGCAATGTTTAGACAATACAAATAGTATACATTTCAATTTCACACCAAAGCACTTACTGCAAACCTAATGGAAACACTTTAGGTTAACTTTCCACATGATTATGAGTAGTTTGAAAGTTGTTTCATGGCTGTAGACATCAACACAAAAAAGTTGTTATCTGAGTGCATCCAAATCTTAGACAATACAAATAGTATACATTTCAATTTTACACCAAAGCACTTACTGCAAACCTAATGGAAACACTTTAGGTTAACTTTCCACATGATTAAGAGTAGTTTGAAAGTTGTTTCATGGCTGTAGACATCAACACAAAAAAGTTGTTATCTCAGTGCCTGCAATGCTTAGACAATACAAATAGTATACATTTCAATTTTACTCCAAACCACTTACTGCAAACCTAATGGAAACACCTTAGGTTAACTTCCCACATGATTATGAGTAGTTTGAAAGTTGTTTCATGGCTGTACACATCAACACAAAAAAGTTGTTATCTGAGTGCATGCAATGCTTAGACAATACAAATAGTATACATTTCAATTTTACACCAAAGCACTTACTGCAAACCTAATGGAAACACTTTAGGTTAACTTTCCACATGATTATGAGTAGTTTGAAAGTTGTTTCATGGCTGTACACATCAACACAAAAAAGTTGTTATCTGAGTGCATGCAATGCTTAGACAATACAAATAGTATACATTTCAATTTTACACCAAAGCACCTACTGCAAACCTAATGGAAACACCTTAGGTTAACTTTCCACATGATTGTGAGTAGATTGAAAGTTGTTTCATGGCTGTAGACATCAACACAAAAAAGTTGTTATCTGAGTGCATCCAATGCTTAGACAATACAAATAGTATACATTTCAATTTTACACCAAAGCACTTACTGCAAACCTAATGGAAACACTTTAGGTTAACTTTCCACATGATTATGTGTAGTTTGAAAGTTGTTTCATGGCTGTACACATCAAAACAAAAAAGTTGTTATCTGAGTGCATGCAATGCTTTGACAATACAAATAGTATACATTTCAATTTTACACCAAAGCACCTACTGCAAACCTAATGGAAACACCTTAGGTTAACTTTCCACATGATTGTGAGTAGTTTGAAAGTTGTTTCATGGCTGTAGACATCAACACAAAAAAGTTGTTATCTGAGTGCATCCAATGCTTAGACAATACAAATAGTATACATTTCAATTTTACACCAAAGCACTTACTGCAAACCTAATGGAAACACCTTAGGTTAACTTCCCACATGATTATGAGTAGTTTGAAAGTTGTTTCATGGCTGTACACATCAAAACAAAAAAGTTGTTATCTGAGTGCATGCAATGCTTAGACAATACAAATAGTATACATTTCAATTTTACACCAAAGCACCTACTGCAAACCTAATGGAAACACCTTAGGTTAACTTTCCACATGATTGTGAGTAGTTTGAAAGTTGTTTCATGGCTGTAGACATCAACACAAAAAAGTTGTTATCTCAGTGCATGCAATGCTTAGACAATACAAATAGTATACATTTCAATTTTACTGCAAACCACTTACTGCAAACCTAATGGAAACACCTTAGGTTAACTTCCCACATGATTACGAGTAGTTTGAAAGTTCTTTCATGGCTGTACACATCAAAACAAAAAAGTTGTTATCTGAGTGCATGCAATGTTTAGACAATACAAATAGTATACATTTCAATTTTACACCAAAGCACTTACTGCAAACCTAATGGAAACACTTTAGGTTAACTTTCCACATGATTATGAGTAGTTTGAAAGTTGTTTCATGGCTGTAGACATCAAAACAAAAAAGTTGTTATCTGAGTGCATCCAATGCTTAGACAATACAAATAGTATACATTTCAATTTTACACCAAAGCACTTACTGCAAACCTAATGGAAACACTTTAGGTTAACTTTCCACATGATTAAGAGTAGTTTGAAAGTTGTTTCATGGCTGTAGACATCAACACAAAAAAGTTGTTATCTCAGTGCATGCAATGCTTAGACAATACAAATAGTATACATTTCAATTTTACTCCAAAGCACCTACTGCAAACCTAATGGAAACACCTTAGGTTAACTTTCCACATGATTGTGAGTAGTTTGAAAGTTGTTTCATGGCTGTAGACATCAACACAAAAAAGTTGTTATCTGAGTGCATCCAATGCTTAGACAATACAAATAGTATACATTTCAATTTTACACCAAAGCACCTACTGCAAACCTAATGGAAACACCTTAGGTTAACTTTCCACATGATTGTGAGTAGTTTGAAAGTTGTTTCATGGCTGTAGACATCAACACAAAAAAGTTGTTATCTCAGTGCATGCAATGCTTAGACAATACAAATAGTATACATTTCAATTTTACTCTAAACCACTTACTGCAAACCTAATGGAAACACCTTAGGTTAACTTCCCACATGATTATGAGTAGTTTGAAAGTTGTTTCATGGCTGTACACATCAACACAAAAAAGTTGTTATCTGAGTGCATGCAATGATTAGACAATACAAATAGTATACATTTCAATTTTACACCAAAGCACTTACTGCAAACCTAATGGAAATACTTTAGGTTAACTTTCCACATGATTATGAGTAGTTTGAAAGTTGTTTCATGGCTGTACACATCAACACAAAAAAGTTGTTATCTGAGTGCATGCAATGCTTAGACAATACAAATAGTATACATTTCAATTTTACACCAAAGCACCTACTGCAAACCTAATGGAAACACCTTAGGTTAACTTTCCACATGATTGTGAGTAGTTTGAAAGTTGTTTCATGGCTGTAGACATCAACACAAAAAAGTTGTTATCTGAGTGCATCCAATGCTTAGACAATACAAATCGTATACATTTCAATTTTACACCAAAGCACTTACTGCAAACCTAATGGAAACACTTTAGGTTAACTTTCCACATGATTATGAGTAGTTTGAAAGTTGTTTCATGGCTGTACACATCAAAACAAAAAAGTTGTTATCTGAGTGCATGCAATGCTTAGACAATACAAATAGTATACATTTCAATTTTACACCAAAGCACCTACTGCAAACCTAATGGAAACACCTTAGGTTAACTTTCCACATGATTGTGAGTAGTTTGAAAGTTGTTTCATGGCTGTAGACATCAACACAAAAAAGTTGTTATCTGAGTGCATCCAATGCTTAGACAATACAAATAGTATACATTTCAATTTTACACCAAAGCACTTACTGCAAACCTAATGGAAACACCTTAGGTTAACTTCCCACATGATTATGAGTAGTTTGAAAGTTGTTTCATGGCTGTACACATCAAAACAAAAAAGTTGTTATCTGAGTGCATGCAATGCTTAGACAATACAAATAGTATACATTTCAATTTTACACCAAAGCACCTACTGCAAACCTAATGGAAACACCTTAGGTTAACTTTCCACATGATTGTGAGTAGTTTGAAAGTTGTTTCATGGCTGTAGACATCAACACAAAAAAGTTGTTATCTCAGTGCATGCAATGCTTAGACAATACAAATAGTATACATTTCAATTTTACTGCAAACCACTTACTGCAAACCTAATGGAAACACCTTAGGTTAACTTCCCACATGATTATGAGTAGTTTGAAAGTTGTTTCATGGCTGTACACATCAACACAAAAAAGTTGTTATCTGAGTGCATGCAATGTTTAGACAATACAAATAGTATACATTTCAATTTTACACCAAAGCACTTACTGCAAACCTAATGGAAACACTTTAGGTTAACTTTCCACATGATTATGAGTAGTTTGAAAGTTGTTTCATGGCTGTAGACATCAACACAAAAAAGTTGTTATCTGAGTGCATCCAATGCTTAGACAATACAAATAGTATACATTTCAATTTTACACCAAAGCACTTACTGCAAACCTAATGGAAACACTTTAGGTTAACTTTCCACATGATTAAGAGTAGTTTGAAAGTTGTTTCATGGCTGTAGACATCAACACAAAAAAGTTGTTATCTCAGTGCATGCAATGCTTAGACAATACAAATAGTATACATTTCAATTTTACTCCAAACCACCTACTGCAAACCTAATGGAAACACCTTAGGTTAACTTCCCACATGATTATGAGTAGTTTGAAAGTTGTTTCATGGCTGTACACATCAACACAAAAAAGTTGTTATCTGAGTGCATGCAATGCTTAGACAATACAAATAGTATACATTTCAATTTTACACCAAAGCACCTGCTGCAAACCTAATGGAAACACCTTAGGTTAACTTTCCACATGATTGTGAGTAGTTTGAAAGTTGTTTCATGGCTGTAGACATCAACACAAAAAAGTTGTTATCTGAGTGCATCCAATGCTTAGACAATACAAATCGTATACATTTCAATTTTACACCAAAGCACTTACTGCAAACCTAATGGAAACACTTTAGGTTAACTTTCCACATGATTATGAGTAGTTTGAAAGTTGTTTCATGGCTGTACACATCAAAACAAAAAAGTTGTTATCTGAGTGCATGCAATGCTTAGACAATACAAATAGTATACATTTCAATTTTACACCAAAGCACCTACTGCAAACCTAATGGAAACACCTTAGGTTAACTTTCCACATGATTGTGAGTAGTTTGAAAGTTGTTTCATGGCTGTAGACATCAACACAAAAAAGTTGTTATCTGAGTGCATCCAATGCTTAGACAATACAAATAGTATACATTTCAATTTTACACCAAAGCACTTACTGCAAACCTAATGGAAACACCTTAGGTTAACTTCCCACATGATTATGAGTAGTTTGAAAGTTGTTTCATGGCTGTACAAATCAAAACAAAAAAGTTGTTATCTGAGTGCATGCAATGCTTAGACAATACAAATAGTATACATTTCAATTTTACACCAAAGCACCTACTGCAAACCTAATGGAAACACCTTAGGTTAACTTTCCACATGATTGTGAGTAGTTTGAAAGTTGTTTCATGGCTGTAGACATCAACACAAAAAAGTTGTTATCTCAATGCATGCAATGCTTAGACAATACAAATAGTATACATTTCAATTTTACTCCAAACCACTTACTGCAAACCTAATGGAAACACCTTAGGTTAACTTCCCACATGATTATGAGTAGTTTGAAAGTTGTTTCATGGCTGTACACATCAACACAAAAAAGTTGTTATCTGAGTGCATGCAATGATTAGACAATACAAATAGTATACATTTCAATTTTACACCAAAGCACTTACTGCAAACCTAATGGAAACACTTTAGGTTAACTTTCCACATAATTATGAGTAGTTTGAAAGTTGTTTCATGGCTGTACACATCAACACAAAAAAGTTGTTATCTGAGTGCATGCAATGCTTAGACAATACAAATAGTATACATTTCAATTTTACACCAAAGCACCTACTGCAAACCTAATGGAAACACCTTAGGTTAACTTTCCACATGATTGTGAGTAGTTTGAAAGTTGTTTCATGGCTGTAGACATCAACACAAAAAAGTTGTTATCTGAGTCCATCCAATGCTTAGACAATACAAATAGTATACATTTCAATTTTACACCAAAGCACTTACTGCAAACCTAATGGAAACACTTTAGGTTAACTTTCCACATGATTATGAGGAGTTTGAAAGTTGTTTCATGGCTGTACACATCAACACAAAAAAGTTGTTATCTGAGTGCATGCAATGCTTAGACAATACAAATAGTATACATTTCAATTTTACACCAAAGCACCTACTGCAAACCTAATGGAAACACCTTAGGTTAACTTTCCACATGATTGTGAGTAGTTTGAAAGTTGTTTCATGGCTGTAGACATCAACACAAAAAAGTTGTTATCTGAGTGCATCCAATGCTTAGACAATACAAATAGTATACATTTCAATTTTACACCAAAGCACTTACTGCAAACCTAATGGAAACACCTTAGGTTAACTTCCCACATGATTATGAGTAGTTTGAAAGTTGTTTCATGGCTGTACACATCAAAACAAAAAAGTTGTTATCTGAGTGCATGCAATGCTTAGACAATACAAATAGTATACATTTCAATTTTACACCAAAGCACCTACTGCAAACCTAATGGAAACACCTTAGGTTAACTTTCCACATGATTGTGAGTAGTTTGAAAGTTGTTTCATGGCTGTAGACATCAACACAAAAAAGTTGTTATCTGAGTGCATCCAATGCTTAGACAATACAAATAGTATACATTTCAATTTTACACCAAAGCACTTACTGCAAACCTAATGGAAACACCTTAGGTTAACTTCCCACATGATTATGAGTAGTTTGAAAGTTGTTTCATGGCTGTACAAATCAAAACAAAAAAGTTGTTATCTGAGTACATGCAATGCTTAGACAATACAAATAGTATACATTTCAATTTTACACCAAAGCACCTACTGCAAACCTAATGGAAACACCTTAGGTTAACTTTCCACATGATTGTGAGTAGTTTGAAAGTTGTTTCATGGCTGTAGACATCAACACAAAAAAGTTGTTATCTGAGTCCATCCAATGCTTAGACAATACAAATAGTATACATTTCAATTTTACACCAAAGCACTTACTGCAAACCTAATGGAAACACTTTAGGTTAACTTTCCACATGATTATGAGGAGTTTGAAAGTTGTTTCATGGCTGTACACATCAAAACAAAAAAGTTGTTATCTGAGTGCATGCAATGCTTAGACAATACAAATAGTATACATTTCAATTTTACACCAAAGCACCTACTGCAAACCTAATAGAAACACCTTAGGGTAACTTTCCACATGATTGTGAGTAGTTTGAAAGTTGTTTCATGGCTGTAGACATCAACACAAAAAAGTTGTTATCTGAGTGCATCCAATGCTTAGACAATACAAATAGTATACATTTCAATTTTACACCAAAGCACTTACTGCAAACCTAATGGAAACACCTTAGGTTAACTTCCCACATGATTATGAGTAGTTTGAAAGTTGTTTCATGGCTGTACACATCAAAACAAAAAAGTTGTTATCTGAGTGCATGCAATGCTTAGACAATACAAATAGTATACATTTCAATTTTACACCAAAGCACCTACTGCAAACCTAATGGAAACACCTTAGGTTAACTTTCCACATGATTGTGAGTAGTTTGAAAGTTGTTTCATGGCTGTAGACATCAACACAAAAAAGTTGTTATCTGAGTGCATCCAATGCTTAGACAATACAAATAGTATACATTTCAATTTTACACCAAAGCACTTACTGCAAACCTAATGGAAACACCTTAGGTTAACTTCCCACATGATTATGAGTAGTTTGAAAGTTGTTTCATGGCTGTACAAATCAAAACAAAAAAGTTGTTATCTGAGTGCATGCAATGCTTAGACAATACAAATAGTATACATTTCAATTTTACACCAAAGCACCTACTGCAAACCTAATGGAAACACCTTAGGTTAACTTTCCACATGATTGTGAGTAGTTTGAAAGTTGTTTCATGGCTGTAGACATCAACACAAAAAAGTTGTTATCTCAGTGCATGCAATGCTTAGACAATACAAATAGTATACATTTCAATTTTACTCCAAACCACTTACTGCAAACCTAATGGAAACACCTTAGGTTAACTTCCCACATGATTATGAGTAGTTTGAAAGTTGTTTCATGGCTGTACACATCAACACAAAAAAGTTGTTATCTGAGTGCATGCAATGATTAGACAATACAAATAGTATACATTTCAATTTTACACCAAAGCACTTACTGCAAACCTAATGGAAACACTTTAGGTTAACTTTCCACATAATTATGAGTAGTTTGAAAGTTGTTTCATGGCTGTACACATCAACACAAAAAAGTTGTTATCTGAGTGCATGCAATGCTTAGACAATACAAATAGTATACATTTCAATTTTACACCAAAGCACTTACTGCAAACCTAATGGAAATACTTTAGGTTAACTTTCCACATGATTATGAGTAGTTTGAAAGTTGTTTCATGGCTGTACACATCAACACAAAAAAGTTGTTATCTGAGTGCATGCAATGCTTAGACAATACAAATAGTATACATTTCAATTTTACACCAAAGCACCTACTGCAAACCTAATGGAAACACCTTAGGTTAACTTTCCACATGATTGTGAGTAGTTTGAAAGTTGTTTCATGGCTGTAGACATCAACACAAAAAAGTTGTTATCTGAGTGCATCCAATGCTTAGACAATACAAATCGTATACATTTCAATTTTACACCAAAGCACTTACTGCAAACCTAATGGAAACACTTTAGGTTAACTTTCCACATGATTATGAGTAGTTTGAAAGTTGTTTCATGGCTGTACACATCAAAACAAAAAAGTTGTTATCTGAGTGCATGCAATGCTTAGACAATACAAATAGTATACATTTCAATTTTACACCAAAGCACCTACTGCAAACCTAATGGAAACACCTTAGGTTAACTTTCCACATGATTGTGAGTAGTTTGAAAGTTGTTTCATGGCTGTAGACATCAACACAAAAAAGTTGTTATCTGAGTGCATCCAATGCTTAGACAATACAAATAGTATACATTTCAATTTTACACCAAAGCACTTACTGCAAACCTAATGGAAACACCTTAGGTTAACTTCCCACATGATTATGAGTAGTTTGAAAGTTGTTTCATGGCTGTACACATCAAAACAAAAAAGTTGTTATCTGAGTGCATGCAATGCTTAGACAATACAAATAGTATACATTTCAATTTTACACCAAAGCACCTACTGCAAACCTAATGGAAACACCTTAGGTTAACTTTCCACATGATTGTGAGTAGTTTGAAAGTTGTTTCATGGCTGTAGACATCAACACAAAAAAGTTGTTATCTCAGTGCATGCAATGCTTAGACAATACAAATAGTATACATTTCAATTTTACTGCAAACCACTTACTGCAAACCTAATGGAAACACCTTAGGTTAACTTCCCACATGATTATGAGTAGTTTGAAAGTTGTTTCATGGCTGTACACATCAACACAAAAAAGTTGTTATCTGAGTGCATGCAAAGTTTAGACAATACAAATAGTATACATTTCAATTTTACACCAAAGCACTTACTGCAAACCTAATGGAAACACTTTAGGTTAACTTTCCACATGATTATGAGTAGTTTGAAAGTTGTTTCATGGCTGTAGACATCAACACAAAAAAGTTGTTATCTGAGTGCATCCAATGCTTAGACAATACAAATAGTATACATTTCAATTTTACACCAAAGCACTTACTGCAAACCTAATGGAAACACTTTAGGTTAACTTTCCACATGATTAAGAGTAGTTTGAAAGTTGTTTCATGGCTGTAGACATCAACACAAAAAAGTTGTTATCTCAGTGCATGCAATGCTTAGACAATACAAATAGTATACATTTCAATTTTACTCCAAACCACCTACTGCAAACCTAATGGAAACACCTTAGGTTAACTTCCCACATGATTATGAGTAGTTTGAAAGTTGTTTCATGGCTGTACACATCAACACAAAAAAGTTGTTATCTGAGTGCATGCAATGCTTAGACAATACAAATAGTATACATTTCAATTTTACACCAAAGCACCTACTGCAAACCTAATGGAAACACCTTAGGTTAACTTTCCACATGATTGTGAGTAGTTTGAAAGTTGTTTCATGGCTGTAGACATCAACACAAAAAAGTTGTTATCTGAGTGCATCCAATGCTTAGACAATACAAATCGTATACATTTCAATTTTACACCAAAGCACTTACTGCAAACCTAATGGAAACACTTTAGGTTAACTTTCCACATGATTATGAGTAAGTTGAAAGTTGTTTCATGGCTGTACACATCAAAACAAAAAAGTTGTTATCTGAGTGCATGCAATGCTTAGACAATACAAATAGTATACATTTCAATTTTACACCAAAGCACCTACTGCAAACCTAATGGAAACACCTTAGGTTAACTTTCCACATGATTGTGAGTAGTTTGAAAGTTGTTTCATGGCTGTAGACATCAACACAAAAAAGTTGTTATCTGAGTGCATCCAATGCTTAGACAATACAAATAGTATACATTTCAATTTTACACCAAAGCACTTACTGCAAACCTAATGGAAACACCTTAGGTTAACTTCCCACATGATTATGAGTAGTTTGAAAGTTGTTTCATGGCTGTACAAATCAAAACAAAAAAGTTGTTATCTGAGTGCATGCAATGCTTAGACAATACAAATAGTATACATTTCAATTTTACACCAAAGCACCTACTGCAAACCTAATGGAAACACCTTAGGTTAACTTTCCACATGATTGTGAGTAGTTTGAAAGTTGTTTCATGGCTGTAGACATCAACACAAAAAAGTTGTTATCTCAATGCATGCAATGCTTAGACAATACAAATAGTATACATTTCAATTTTACTCCAAACCACTTACTGCAAACCTAATGGAAACACCTTAGGTTAACTTCCCACATGATTATGAGTAGTTTGAAAGTTGTTTCATGGCTGTACACATCAACACAAAAAAGTTGTTATCTGAGTGCATGCAATGATTAGACAATACAAATAGTATACATTTCAATTTTACACCAAAGCACTTACTGCAAACCTAATGGAAACACTTTAGGTTAACTTTCCACATAATTATGAGTAGTTTGAAAGTTGTTTCATGGCTGTACACATCAACACAAAAAAGTTGTTATCTGAGTGCATGCAATGCTTAGACAATACAAATAGTATACATTTCAATTTTACACCAAAGCACCTACTGCAAACCTAATGGAAACACCTTAGGTTAACTTTCCACATGATTGTGAGTAGTTTGAAAGTTGTTTCATGGCTGTAGACATCAACACAAAAAAGTTGTTATCTGAGTCCATCCAATGCTTAGACAATACAAATAGTATACATTTCAATTTTACACCAAAGCACTTACTGCAAACCTAATGGAAACACTTTAGGTTAACTTTCCACATGATTATGAGGAGTTTGAAAGTTGTTTCATGGCTGTACACATCAAAACAAAAAAGTTGTTATCTGAGTGCATGCAATGCTTAGACAATACAAATAGTATACATTTCAATTTTACACCAAAGCACCTACTGCAAACCTAATGGAAACACCTTAGGTTAACTTTCCACATGATTGTGAGTAGTTTGAAAGTTGTTTCATGGCTGTAGACATCAACACAAAAAAGTTGTTATCTGAGTGCATCCAATGCTTAGACAATACAAATAGTATACATTTCAATTTTACACCAAAGCACTTACTGCAAACCTAATGGAAACACCTTAGGTTAACTTCCCACATGATTATGAGTAGTTTGAAAGTTGTTTCATGGCTGTACACATCAAAACAAAAAAGTTGTTATCTGAGTGCATGCAATGCTTAGACAATACAAATAGTATACATTTCAATTTTACACCAAAGCACCTACTGCAAACCTAATGGAAACACCTTAGGTTAACTTTCCACATGATTGTGAGTAGTTTGAAAGTTGTTTCATGGCTGTAGACATCAACACAAAAAAGTTGTTATCTGAGTGCATCCAATGCTTAGACAATACAAATAGTATACATTTCAATTTTACACCAAAGCACTTACTGCAAACCTAATGGAAACACCTTAGGTTAACTTCCCACATGATTATGAGTAGTTTGAAAGTTGTTTCATGGCTGTACAAATCAAAACAAAAAAGTTGTTATCTGAGTGCATGCAATGCTTAGACAATACAAATAGTATACATTTCAATTTTACACCAAAGCACCTACTGCAAACCTAATGGAAACACCTTAGGTTAACTTTCCACATGATTGTGAGTAGTTTGAAAGTTGTTTCATGGCTGTAGACATCAACACAAAAAAGTTGTTATCTGAGTCCATCCAATGCTTAGACAATACAAATAGTATACATTTCAATTTTACACCAAAGCACTTACTGCAAACCTAATGGAAACACTTTAGGTTAACTTTCCACATGATTATGAGGAGTTTGAAAGTTGTTTCATGGCTGTACACATCAAAACAAAAAAGTTGTTATCTGAGTGCATGCAATGCTTAGACAATACAAATAGTATACATTTCAATTTTACACCAAAGCACCTACTGCAAACCTAATAGAAACACCTTAGGTTAACTTTCCACATGATTGTGAGTAGTTTGAAAGTTGTTTCATGGCTGTAGACATCAACACAAAAAAGTTGTTATCTGAGTGCATCCAATGCTTAGACAATACAAATAGTATACATTTCAATTTTACACCAAAGCACTTACTGCAAACCTAATGGAAACACCTTAGGTTAACTTCCCACATGATTATGAGTAGTTTGAAAGTTGTTTCATGGCTGTACACATCAAAACAAAAAAGTTGTTATCTGAGTGCATGCAATGCTTAGACAATACAAATAGTATACATTTCAATTTTACACCAAAGCACCTACTGCAAACCTAATGGAAACACCTTAGGTTAACTTTCCACATGATTGTGAGTAGTTTGAAAGTTGTTTCATGGCTGTAGACATCAACACAAAAAAGTTGTTATCTGAGTGCATCCAATGCTTAGACAATACAAATAGTATACATTTCAATTTTACACCAAAGCACTTACTGCAAACCTAATGGAAACACCTTAGGTTAACTTCCCACATGATTATGAGTAGTTTGAAAGTTGTTTCATGGCTGTACAAATCAAAACAAAAAAGTTGTTATCTGAGTGCATGCAATGCTTAGACAATACAAATAGTATACATTTCAATTTTACACCAAAGCACCTACTGCAAACCTAATGGAAACACCTTAGGTTAACTTTCCACATGATTGTGAGTAGTTTGAAAGTTGTTTCATGGCTGTAGACATCAACACAAAAAAGTTGTTATCTCAGTGCATGCAATGCTTAGACAATACAAATAGTATACATTTCAATTTTACTCCAAACCACTTACTGCAAACCTAATGGAAACACCTTAGGTTAACTTCCCACATGATTATGAGTAGTTTGAAAGTTGTTTCATGGCTGTACACATCAACACAAAAAAGTTGTTATCTGAGTGCATGCAATGATTAGACAATACAAATAGTATACATTTCAATTTTACACCAAAGCACTTACTGCAAACCTAATGGAAACACTTTAGGTTAACTTTCCACATAATTATGAGTAGTTTGAAAGTTGTTTCATGGCTGTACACATCAACACAAAAAAGTTGTTATCTGAGTGCATGCAATGCTTAGACAATACAAATAGTATACATTTCAATTTTACACCAAAGCACTTACTGCAAACCTAATGGAAACACTTTAGGTTAACTTTCCACATGATTATGAGGAGTTTGAAAGTTGTTTCATGGCTGTACACATCAAAACAAAAAAGTTGTTATCTGAGTGCATGCAATGCTTAGACAATACAAATAGTATACATTTCAATTTTACACCAAAGCACTTACTGCAAACCTAATGGAAACACTTTAGGTTAACTTTCCACATGATTATGAGGAGTTTGAAAGTTGTTTCATGGCTGTACACATCAAAACAAAAAAGTTGTTATCTGAGTGCATGCAATGCTTAGACAATACAAATAGTATACATTTCAATTTTACACCAAAGCACCTACTGCAAACCTAATAGAAACACCTTAGGGTAACTTTCCACATGATTGTGAGTAGTTTGAAAGTTGTTTCATGGCTGTAGACATCAACACAAAAAAGTTGTTATCTGAGTGCATCCAATGCTTAGACAATACAAATAGTATACATTTCAATTTTACACCAAAGCACTTACTGCAAACCTAATGGAAACACCTTAGGTTAACTTCCCACATGATTATGAGTAGTTTGAAAGTTGTTTCATGGCTGTACACATCAAAACAAAAAAGTTGTTATCTGAGTGCATGCAATGCTTAGACAATACAAATAGTATACATTTCAATTTTACACCAAAGCACCTACTGCAAACCTAATGGAAACACCTTAGGTTAACTTTCCACATGATTGTGAGTAGTTTGAAAGTTGTTTCATGGCTGTAGACATCAACACAAAAAAGTTGTTATCTGAGTGCATCCAATGCTTAGACAATACAAATAGTATACATTTCAATTTTACACCAAAGCACTTACTGCAAACCTAATGGAAACACCTTAGGTTAACTTCCACATGATTATGAGTAGTTTGAAAGTTGTTTCATGGCTGTACAAATCAAAACAAAAAAGTTGTTATCTGAGTGCATGCAATGCTTAGACAATACAAATAGTATACATTTCAATTTTACACCAAAGCACCTACTGCAAACCTAATGGAAACACCTTAGGTTAACTTTCCACATGATTGTGAGTAGTTTGAAAGTTGTTTCATGGCTGTAGACATCAACACAAAAAAGTTGTTATCTCAGTGCATGCAATGCTTAGACAATACAAATAGTATACATTTCAATTTTACTCCAAACCACTTACTGCAAACCTAATGGAAACACCTTAGGTTAACTTCCACATGATTATGAGTAGTTTGAAAGTTGTTTCATGGCTGTACACATCAACACAAAAAAGTTGTTATCTGAGTGCATGCAATGATTAGACAATACAAATAGTATACATTTCAATTTTACACCAAAGCACTTACTGCAAACCTAATGGAAACACTTTAGGTTAACTTTCCACATAATTATGAGTAGTTTGAAAGTTGTTTCATGGCTGTACACATCAACACAAAAAAGTTGTTATCTGAGTGCATGCAATGCTTAGACAATACAAATAGTATACATTTCAATTTTACACCAAAGCACTTACTGCAAACCTAATGGAAATACTTTAGGTTAACTTTCCACATGATTATGAGTAGTTTGAAAGTTGTTTCATGGCTGTACACATCAACACAAAAAGTTGTTATCTGAGTGCATGCAATGCTTAGACAATACAAATAGTATACATTTCAATTTTACACCAAAGCACCTACTGCAAACCTAATGGAAACACCTTAGGTTAACTTTCCACATGATTGTGAGTAGTTTGAAAGTTGTTTCATGGCTGTAGACATCAACACAAAAAAGTTGTTATCTGAGTGCATCCAATGCTTAGACAATACAAATCGTATACATTTCAATTTTACACCAAAGCACTTACTGCAAACCTAATGGAAACACTTTAGGTTAACTTTCCACATGATTATGAGTAGTTTGAAAGTTGTTTCATGGCTGTACACATCAAAACAAAAAAGTTGTTATCTGAGTGCATGCAATGCTTAGACAATACAAATAGTATACATTTCAATTTTACACCAAAGCACCTACTGCAAACCTAATGGAAACACCTTAGGTTAACTTTCCACATGATTGTGAGTAGTTTGAAAGTTGTTTCATGGCTGTAGACATCAACACAAAAAAGTTGTTATCTGAGTGCATCCAATGCTTAGACAATACAAATAGTATACATTTCAATTTTACACCAAAGCACTTACTGCAAACCTAATGGAAACACCTTAGGTTAACTTCCCACATGATTATGAGTAGTTTGAAAGTTGTTTCATGGCTGTACACATCAAAACAAAAAAGTTGTTATCTGAGTGCATGCAATGCTTAGACAATACAAATAGTATACATTTCAATTTTACACCAAAGCACCTACTGCAAACCTAATGGAAACACCTTAGGTTAACTTTCCACATGATTGTGAGTAGTTTGAAAGTTGTTTCATGGCTGTAGACATCAACACAAAAAAGTTGTTATCTCAGTGCATGCAATGCTTAGACAATACAAATAGTATACATTTCAATTTTACTGCAAACCACTTACTGCAAACCTAATGGAAACACCTTAGGTTAACTTCCCACATGATTATGAGTAGTTTGAAAGTTGTTTCATGGCTGTACACATCAACACAAAAAAGTTGTTATCTGAGTGCATGCAATGTTTAGACAATACAAATAGTATACATTTCAATTTTACACCAAAGCACTTACTGCAAACCTAATGGAAACACTTTAGGTTAACTTTCCACATGATTATGAGTAGTTTGAAAGTTGTTTCATGGCTGTAGACATCAACACAAAAAAGTTGTTATCTGAGTGCATCCAATGCTTAGACAATACAAATAGTATACATTTCAATTTTACACCAAAGCACTTACTGCAAACCTAATGGAAACACTTTAGGTTAACTTTCCACATGATTAAGAGTAGTTTGAAAGTTGTTTCATGGCTGTAGACATCAACACAAAAAAGTTGTTATCTCAGTGCATGCAATGCTTAGACAATACAAATAGTATACATTTCAATTTTACTCCAAACCACCTACTGCAAACCTAATGGAAACACCTTAGGTTAACTTCCCACATGATTATGAGTAGTTTGAAAGTTGTTTCATGGCTGTACACATCAACACAAAAAAGTTGTTATCTGAGTGCATGCAATGCTTAGACAATACAAATAGTATACATTTCAATTTTACACCAAAGCACCTACTGCAAACCTAATGGAAACACCTTAGGTTAACTTTCCACATGATTGTGAGTAGTTTGAAAGTTGTTTCATGGC
The DNA here is from genome assembly GCF_030028105.1 of Mobula birostris. NCBI lineage: Eukaryota > Metazoa > Chordata > Chondrichthyes > Myliobatiformes > Myliobatidae > Mobula > Mobula birostris. Next base: position 13,017 of record NW_027276760.1, on the reverse strand, counting down.
TGTAGACATCAACACAAAAAAGTTGTTATCTGAGTGCATCCAATGCTTAGACAATACAAATCGTATACATTTCAATTTTACACCAAAGCACTTACTGCAAACCTAATGGAAACACTTTAGGTTAACTTTCCACATGATTATGAGTAGTTTGAAAGTTGTTTCATGGCTGTACACATCAAAACAAAAAAGTTGTTATCTGAGTGCATGCAATGCTTAGACAATACAAATAGTATACATTTCAATTTTACACCAAAGCACCTACTGCAAACCTAATGGAAACACCTTAGGTTAACTTTCCACATGATTGTGAGTAGTTTGAAAGTTGTTTCATGGCTGTAGACATCAACACAAAAAAGTTGTTATCTGAGTGCATCCAATGCTTAGACAATACAAATAGTATACATTTCAATTTTACACCAAAGCACTTACTGCAAACCTAATGGAAACACCTTAGGTTAACTTCCCACATGATTATGAGTAGTTTGAAAGTTGTTTCATGGCTGTACAAATCAAAACAAAAAAGTTGTTATCTGAGTGCATGCAATGCTTAGACAATACAAATAGTATACATTTCAATTTTACACCAAAGCACCTACTGCAAACCTAATGGAAACACCTTAGGTTAACTTTCCACATGATTGTGAGTAGTTTGAAAGTTGTTTCATGGCTGTAGACATCAACACAAAAAAGTTGTTATCTCAATGCATGCAATGCTTAGACAATACAAATAGTATACATTTCAATTTTACTCCAAACCACTTACTGCAAACCTAATGGAAACACCTTAGGTTAACTTCCCACATGATTATGAGTAGTTTGAAAGTTGTTTCATGGCTGTACACATCAACACAAAAAAGTTGTTATCTGAGTGCATGCAATGATTAGACAATACAAATAGTATACATTTCAATTTTACACCAAAGCACTTACTGCAAACCTAATGGAAACACTTTAGGTTAACTTTCCACATAATTATGAGTAGTTTGAAAGTTGTTTCATGGCTGTACACATCAACACAAAAAAGTTGTTATCTGAGTGCATGCAATGCTTAGACAATACAAATAGTATACATTTCAATTTTACACCAAAGCACCTACTGCAAACCTAATGGAAACACCTTAGGTTAACTTTCCACATGATTGTGAGTAGTTTGAAAGTTGTTTCATGGCTGTAGACATCAACACAAAAAAGTTGTTATCTGAGTCCATCCAATGCTTAGACAATACAAATAGTATACATTTCAATTTTACACCAAAGCACTTACTGCAAACCTAATGGAAACACTTTAGGTTAACTTTCCACATGATTATGAGGAGTTTGAAAGTTGTTTCATGGCTGTACACATCAAAACAAAAAAGTTGTTATCTGAGTGCATGCAATGCTTAGACAATACAAATAGTATACATTTCAATTTTACACCAAAGCACCTACTGCAAACCTAATGGAAACACCTTAGGTTAACTTTCCACATGATTGTGAGTAGTTTGAAAGTTGTTTCATGGCTGTAGACATCAACACAAAAAAGTTGTTATCTGAGTGCATCCAATGCTTAGACAATACAAATAGTATACATTTCAATTTTACACCAAAGCACTTACTGCAAACCTAATGGAAACACCTTAGGTTAACTTCCCACATGATTATGAGTAGTTTGAAAGTTGTTTCATGGCTGTACACATCAAAACAAAAAAGTTGTTATCTGAGTGCATGCAATGCTTAGACAATACAAATAGTATACATTTCAATTTTACACCAAAGCACCTACTGCAAACCTAATGGAAACACCTTAGGTTAACTTTCCACATGATTGTGAGTAGTTTGAAAGTTGTTTCATGGCTGTAGACATCAACACAAAAAAGTTGTTATCTGAGTGCATCCAATGCTTAGACAATACAAATAGTATACATTTCAATTTTACACCAAAGCACTTACTGCAAACCTAATGGAAACACCTTAGGTTAACTTCCCACATGATTATGAGTAGTTTGAAAGTTGTTTCATGGCTGTACAAATCAAAACAAAAAAGTTGTTATCTGAGTGCATGCAATGCTTAGACAATACAAATAGTATACATTTCAATTTTACACCAAAGCACCTACTGCAAACCTAATGGAAACACCTTAGGTTAACTTTCCACATGATTGTGAGTAGTTTGAAAGTTGTTTCATGGCTGTAGACATCAACACAAAAAAGTTGTTATCTGAGTCCATCCAATGCTTAGACAATACAAATAGTATACATTTCAATTTTACACCAAAGCACTTACTGCAAACCTAATGGAAACACTTTAGGTTAACTTTCCACATGATTATGAGGAGTTTGAAAGTTGTTTCATGGCTGTACACATCAAAACAAAAAAGTTGTTATCTGAGTGCATGCAATGCTTAGACAATACAAATAGTATACATTTCAATTTTACACCAAAGCACCTACTGCAAACCTAATAGAAACACCTTAGGTTAACTTTCCACATGATTGTGAGTAGTTTGAAAGTTGTTTCATGGCTGTAGACATCAACACAAAAAAGTTGTTATCTGAGTGCATCCAATGCTTAGACAATACAAATAGTATACATTTCAATTTTACACCAAAGCACTTACTGCAAACCTAATGGAAACACCTTAGGTTAACTTCCCACATGATTATGAGTAGTTTGAAAGTTGTTTCATGGCTGTACAAATCAAAACAAAAAAGTTGTTATCTGAGTGCATGCAATGCTTAGACAATACAAATAGTATACATTTCAATTTTACACCAAAGCACCTACTGCAAACCTAATGGAAACACCTTAGGTTAACTTTCCACATGATTGTGAGTAGTTTGAAAGTTGTTTCATGGCTGTAGACATCAACACAAAAAAGTTGTTATCTCAGTGCATGCAATGCTTAGACAATACAAATAGTATACATTTCAATTTTACTCCAAACCACTTACTGCAAACCTAATGGAAACACCTTAGGTTAACTTCCCACATGATTATGAGTAGTTTGAAAGTTGTTTCATGGCTGTACACATCAACACAAAAAAGTTGTTATCTGAGTGCATGCAATGATTAGACAATACAAATAGTATACATTTCAATTTTACACCAAAGCACTTACTGCAAACCTAATGGAAACACTTTAGGTTAACTTTCCACATAATTATGAGTAGTTTGAAAGTTGTTTCATGGCTGTACACATCAACACAAAAAAGTTGTTATCTGAGTGCATGCAATGCTTAGACAATACAAATAGTATACATTTCAATTTTACACCAAAGCACTTACTGCAAACCTAATGGAAACACTTTAGGTTAACTTTCCACATGATTATGAGGAGTTTGAAAGTTGTTTCATGGCTGTACACATCAAAACAAAAAAGTTGTTATCTGAGTGCATGCAATGCTTAGACAATACAAATAGTATACATTTCAATTTTACACCAAAGCACCTACTGCAAACCTAATGGAAACACCTTAGGTTAACTTTCCACATGATTGTGAGTAGTTTGAAAGTTGTTTCATGGCTGTAGACATCAACACAAAAAAGTTGTTATCTGAGTGCATCCAATGCTTAGACAATACAAATAGTATACATTTCAATTTTACACCAAAGCACTTACTGCAAACCTAATGGAAACACCTTAGGTTAACTTCCCACATGATTATGAGTAGTTTGAAAGTTGTTTCATGGCTGTACACATCAACACAAAAAAGTTGTTATCTGAGTGCATGCAATGCTTAGACAATACAAATAGTATACATTTCAATTTTACACCAAAGCACCTACTGCAAACCTAATGGAAACACCTTAGGTTAACTTTCCACATGATTGTGAGTAGTTTGAAAGTTGTTTCATGGCTGTAGACATCAACACAAAAAAGTTGTTATCTGAGTGCATCCAATGCTTAGACAATACAAATAGTATACATTTCAATTTTACACCAAAGCACCTACTGCAAACCTAATGGAAACACCTTAGGTTAACTTTCCACATGATTGTGAGTAGTTTGAAAGTTGTTTCATGGCTGTAGACATCAACACAAAAAAGTTGTTATCTCAGTGCATGCAATGCTTAGACAATACAAATAGTATACATTTCAATTTTACTCTAAACCACTTACTGCAAACCTAATGGAAACACCTTAGGTTAACTTCCCACATGATTATGAGTAGTTTGAAAGTTGTTTCATGGCTGTACACATCAACACAAAAAAGTTGTTATCTGAGTGCATGCAATGATTAGACAATACAAATAGTATACATTTCAATTTTACACCAAAGCACTTACTGCAAACCTAATGGAAATACTTTAGGTTAACTTTCCACATGATTATGAGTAGTTTGAAAGTTGTTTCATGGCTGTACACATCAACACAAAAAAGTTGTTATCTGAGTGCATGCAATGCTTAGACAATACAAATAGTATACATTTCAATTTTACACCAAAGCACCTACTGCAAACCTAATGGAAACACCTTAGGTTAACTTTCCACATGATTGTGAGTAGTTTGAAAGTTGTTTCATGGCTGTAGACATCAACACAAAAAAGTTGTTATCTGAGTGCATCCAATACTTAGACAATACAAATCGTATACATTTCAATTTTACACCAAAGCACTTACTGCAAACCTAATGGAAACACTTTAGGTTAACTTTCCACATGATTATGAGTAGTTTGAAAGTTGTTTCATGGCTGTACACATCAAAACAAAAAAGTTGTTATCTGAGTGCATGCAATGCTTAGACAATACAAATAGTATACATTTCAATTTTACACCAAAGCACCTACTGCAAACCTAATGGAAACACCTTAGGTTAACTTTCCACATGATTGTGAGTAGTTTGAAAGTTGTTTCATGGCTGTAGACATCAACACAAAAAAGTTGTTATCTGAGTGCATCCAATGCTTAGACAATACAAATAGTATACATTTCAATTTTACACCAAAGCACTTACTGCAAACCTAATGGAAACACCTTAGGTTAACTTCCCACATGATTATGAGTAGTTTGAAAGTTGTTTCATGGCTGTACACATCAAAACAAAAAAGTTGTTATCTGAGTGCATGCAATGCTTAGACAATACAAATAGTATACATTTCAATTTTACACCAAAGCACCTACTGCAAACCTAATGGAAACACCTTAGCTTAACTTTCCACATGATTGTGAGTAGTTTGAAAGTTGTTTCATGGCTGTAGACATCAACACAAAAAAGTTGTTATCTCAGTGCATGCAATGCTTAGACAATACAAATAGTATACATTTCAATTTTACTCCAAACCACTTACTGCAAACCTAATGGAAACACCTTAGGTTAACTTCCCACATGATTATGAGTAGTTTGAAAGTTGTTTCATGGCTGTACACATCAACACAAAAAAGTTGTTATCTGAGTGCATGCAATGCTTAGACAATACAAATAGTATACATTTCAATTTTACACCAAAGCACTTACTGCAAACCTAATGGAAACACTTTAGGTTAACTTTCCACATGATTATGAGTAGTTTGAAAGTTGTTTCATGGCTGTACACATCAACACAAAAAAGTTGTTATCTGAGTGCATGCAATGCTTAGACAATACAAATAGTATACATTTCAATTTTACACCAAAGCACCTACTGCAAACCTAATGGAAACACCTTAGGTTAACTTTCCACATGATTGTGAGTAGTTTGAAAGTTGTTTCATGGCTGTAGACATCAACACAAAAAAGTTGTTATCTGAGTGCATCCAATGCTTAGACAATACAAATAGTATACATTTCAATTTTACACCAAAGCACTTACTGCAAACCTAATGGAAACACTTTAGGTTAACTTTCCACATGATTATGTGTAGTTTGAAAGTTGTTTCATGGCTGTACACATCAAAACAAAAAAGTTGCTATCTGAGTGCATGCAATGCTTAGACAATACAAATAGTATACATTTCAATTTTACACCAAAGCACCTACTGTAAACCTAATGCAAACACCTTAGGTTAACTTTCCACATGATTGTGAGTAGTTTGAAAGTTGTTTCATGGCTGTAGACATCAACACAAAAAAGTTGTTATCTGAGTGCATCCAATGCTTAGACAATACAAATAGTATACATTTCAATTTTACACCAAAGCACTTACTGCAAACCTAATGGAAACACCTTAGGTTAACTTCCCACATGATTATGAGTAGTTTGAAAGTTGTTTCATGGCTGTACACATCAAAACAAAAAAGTTGTTATCTGAGTGCATGCAATGCTTAGACAATACAAATAGTATACATTTCAATTTTACACCAAAGCACCTACTGCAAACCTAATGGAAACACCTTAGGTTAACTTTCCACATGATTGTGAGTAGTTTGAAAGTTGTTTCATGGCTGTAGACATCAACACAAAAAAGTTGTTATCTGAGTGCATCCAATGCTTAGACAATACAAATAGTATACATTTCAATTTTACACCAAAGCACTTACTGCAAACCTAATGGAAACACCTTAGGTTAACTTCCCACATGATTATGAGTAGTTGAAAGTTGTTTCATGGCTGTACACATCAAAACAAAAAAGTTGTTATCTGAGTGCATGCAATGCTTAGACAATACAAATAGTATACATTTCAATTTTACACCAAAGCACCTACTGCAAACCTAATGGAAACACCTTAGGTTAACTTTCCACATGATTGTGAGTAGTTTGAAAGTTGTTTCATGGCTGTAGACATCAACACAAAAAAGTTGTTATCTCAGTGCATGCAATGCTTAGACAATACAAATAGTATACATTTCAACTTTACTCCAAACCACTTACTGCAAACCTAATGGAAACACCTTAGGTTAACTTCCCACATGATTATGAGTAGTTTTGAAAGTTGTTTCATGGCTGTACACATCAACACAAAAAAGTTGTTATCTGAGTGCATGCAATGATTAGACAATACAAATAGTATACATTTCAATTTTACACCAAAGCACTTACTGCAAACCTAATGGAAATACTTTAGGTTAACTTTCCACATGATTATGAGTAGTTTGAAAGTTGTTTCATGGCTGTACACATCAACACAAAAAAGTTGTTATCTGAGTGCATGCAATGCTTAGACAATACAAATAGTATACATTTCAATTTTACACCAAAGCACCTACTGCAAACCTAATGGAAACACCTTAGGTTAACTTTCCACATGATTGTGAGTAGTTTGAAAGTTGTTTCATGGCTGTAGACATCAACACAAAAAAGTTGTTATCTGAGAGCATCCAATGCTTAGACAATACAAATCGTATACATTTCAATTTTACACCAAAGCACTTACTGCAAACCTAATGGAAACACTTTAGGTTAACTTTCCACATGATTATGAAGTAGTTTGAAAGTTGTTTCATGGCTGTACACATCAAAACAAAAAAGTTGTTATCTGAGTGCATGCAATGCTTAGACAATACAAATAGTATACATTTCAATTTTACACCAAAGCACCTACTGCAAACCTAATGGAAACACCTTAGGTTAACTTCCCACATGATTGTGAGTAGTTTGAAAGTTGTTTCATGGCTGTAGACATCAACACAAAAAAGTTGTTATCTGAGTGCATCCAATGCTTAGACAATACAAATAGTATACATTTCAATTTTACACCAAAGCACTTACTGCAAACCTAATGGAAACACCTTAGGTTAACTTCCCACATGATTATGAGTAGTTTGAAAGTTGTTTCATGGCTGTACACATCAAAACAAAAAAGTTGTTATCTGAGTGCATGCAATGCTTAGACAATACAAATAGTATACATTTCAATTTTACACCAAAGCACCTACTGCAAACCTAATGGAAACACCTTAGGTTAACTTTCCACATGATTGTGAGGTAGTTTGAAAGTTGTTTCATGGCTGTAGACATCAACACAAAAAAGTTGTTATCTGAGTGCATCCAATGCTTAGACAATACAAATAGTATACATTTCAATTTTACACCAAAGCACTTACTGCAAACCTAATGGAAACACCTTAGGTTAACTTCCCACATGATTATGAGTAGTTTGAAAGTTGTTTCATGGCTGTACACATCAAAACAAAAAAGTTGTTATCTGAGTGCATGCAATGCTTAGACAATACAAATAGTATACATTTCAATTTTACACCAAAGCACCTACTGCAAACCTAATGGAAACACCTTAGGTTAACTTTCCACATGATTGTGAGTAGTTTGAAAGTTGTTTCATGGCTGTAGACATCAACACAAAAAAGTTGTTATCTGAGTGCATCCAATGCTTAGACAATACAAATAGTATACATTTCAATTTTACACCAAAGCACTTACTGCAAACCTAATGGAAACACCTTAGGTTAACTTCCCACATGATTATGAGTAGTTTGAAAGTTGTTTCATGGCTGTACACATCAAAACAAAAAAGTTGTTATCTGAGTGCATGCAATGCTTAGACAATACAAATAGTATACATTTCAATTTTACACCAAAGCACCTACTGCAAACCTAATGGAAACACCTTAGGTTAACTTTCCACATGATTGTGAGTAGTTTGAAAGTTGTTTCATGGCTGTAGACATCAACACAAAAAAGTTGTTATCTCAGTGCATGCAATGCTTAGACAATACAAATAGTATACATTTCAATTTTACTCCAAACCACTTACTGCAAACCTAATGGAAACACCTTAGGTTAACTTCCCACATGATTATGAGTAGTTTGAAAGTTGTTTCATGGCTGTACACATCAACACAAAAAAGTTGTTATCTGAGTGCATGCAATGCTTAGACAATACAAATAGTATACATTTCAATTTTACACCAAAGCACTTACTGCAAACCTAATGGAAACACTTTAGGTTAACTTTCCACATGATTATGAGTAGTTTGAAAGTTGTTTCATGGCTGTACACATCAACACAAAAAAGTTGTTATCTGAGTGCATGCAATGCTTAGACAATACAAATAGTATACATTTCAATTTTACACCAAAGCACCTACTGCAAACCTAATGGAAACACCTTAGGTTAACTTTCCACATGATTGTGAGTAGTTTGAAAGTTGTTTCATGGCTGTAGACATCAACACAAAAAAGTTGTTATCTGAGAGCATCCAATGCTTAGACAATACAAATCGTATACATTTCAATTTTACACCAAAGCACTTACTGCAAACCTAATGGAAACACTTTAGGTTAACTTTCCACATGATTATGAGTAGTTTGAAAGTTGTTTCATGGCTGTACACATCAAAACAAAAAAGTTGTTATCTGAGTGCATGCAATGCTTAGACAATACAAATAGTATACATTTCAATTTACACCAAAGCACCTACTGCAAACCTAATGGAAACACCTTAGGTAACTTCCCACATGATTGTGAGTAGTTTGAAAGTTGTTTCATGGCTGTAGACATCAACACAAAAAAGTTGTTATCTGAGTGCATCCAATGCTTAGACAATACAAATAGTATACATTTCAATTTTACACCAAAGCACTTACTGCAAACCTAATGGAAACACCTTAGGTTAACTTCCCACATGATTATGAGTAGTTTGAAAGTTGTTTCATGGCTGTACACATCAAAACAAAAAAGTTGTTATCTGAGTGCATGCAATGCTTAGACAATACAAATAGTATACATTTCAATTTTACACCAAAGCACCTACTGCAAACCTAATGGAAACACCTTAAGTTAACTTTCCACATGATTGTGAGTAGTTTGAAAGTTGTTTCATGGCTGTAGACATCAACACAAAAAAGTTGTTATCTGAGTGCATCCAATGCTTAGACAATACAAATAGTATACATTTCAATTTTACACCAAAGCACTTACTGCAAACCTAATGGAAACACCTTAGGTTAACTTCCCACATGATTATGAGTAGTTTGAAAGTTGTTTCATGGCTGTACACATCAAAACAAAAAAGTTGTTATCTGAGTGCATGCAATGCTTAGACAATACAAATAGTATACATTTCAATTTTACACCAAAGCACCTACTGCAAACCTAATGGAAACACCTTAGGTTAACTTTCCACATGATTGTGAGTAGTTTGAAAGTTGTTTCATGGCTGTAGACATCAACACAAAAAAGTTGTTATCTGAGTGCATCCAATGCTTAGACAATACAAATAGTATACATTTCAATTTTACACCAAAGCACTTACTGCAAACCTAATGGAAACACCTTAGGTTAACTTCCCACATGATTATGAGTAGTTTGAAAGTTGTTTCATGGCTGTACACATCAAAACAAAAAAGTTGTTATCTGAGTGCATGCAATGCTTAGACAATACAAATAGTATACATTTCAATTTTACACCAAAGCACCTACTGCAAACCTAATGGAAACACCTTAGGTTAACTTTCCACATGATTGTGAGTAGTTTGAAAGTTGTTTCATGGCTGTAGACATCAACACAAAAAAGTTGTTATCTCAGTGCATGCAATGCTTAGACAATACAAATAGTATACATTTCAATTTTACTCCAAACCACTTACTGCAAACCTAATGGAAACACCTTAGGTTAACTTCCCACATGATTATGAGTAGTTTGAAAGTTGTTTCATGGCTGTACACATCAACACAAAAAAGTTGTTATCTGAGTGCATGCAATGCTTAGACAATACAAATAGTATACATTTCAATTTTACACCAAAGCACTTACTGCAAACCTAATGGAAACACTTTAGGTTAACTTTCCACATGATTATGAGTAGTTTGAAAGTTGTTTCATGGCTGTACACATCAACACAAAAAAGTTGTTATCTGAGTGCATAAAAATGCTTAGACAATACAAATAGTATACATTTCAATTTTACACCAAAGCACCTACTGCAAACCTAATGGAAACACCTTAGGTTAACTTCCCACATGATTGTGAGTAGTTTGAAAGTTGTTTCATGGCTGTAGACATCAACACAAAAAAGTTGTTATCTGAGTGCATCCAATGCTTAGACAATACAAATAGTATACATTTCAATTTTACACCAAAGCACTTACTGCAAACCTAATGGAAACACTTTAGGTTAACTTTCCACATGATTATTTAACTTTCCAACATGATTATGAGTAGTTTGAAAGTTGTTTCATGGCTGTACACATCAAAACAAAAAAAGTTGTTATCTGAGTTGCATGCAATGCTTAGACAATACAAATAGTATACATTTCAATTTTACACCAAAGCACCTACTGCAAACCTAATGGAAACACCTTAGGTTAACTTTCCACATTGATTGTGAGTAGTTTGAAAGTTGTTTCATGGCTGTAGACATCAACACAAAAAAGTTGTTATCTGAGTGCATCCAATGCTTAGACAAGTACAAATAGTATACATTTCAATTTTACACCAAAGCACTTACTGCAAACCTAATGGAAATCACCTCTAGGTTAACTTCCCACATGATTATGAGTAGTTTGAAAGTTGTTTCATGGCTGTACACATCAAAACAAAAAGTTGTTATCTGAGTGCATGCAATGCTTAGACAATACAAATAGTATACATTTCAATTTATACACCAAAGCACCTACTGCAAACCTAATGGAAACACCTTAGGTTAACTTTCCACATGATTGTGAGTAGTTTGAAAGTTGTTTCATGGCTGTAGACATCAACACAAAAAAGTTGTTATCTCAGTGCATGCAATGCTTAGACAATACAAATAGTATACATTTCAATTTTACTCCAAACCACTTACTGCAAACCTAATGGAAACACCTTAGGTTAACTTCCCACATGAATATGAGTAGTTTGAAAGTTGTTTCATGGCTGTACACATCAACACAAAAAAGTTGTTATCTGAGTGCATGCAATGATTAGACAATACGAAATAGTATACATTTCAATTTTACACCAAAGCACTTACTGCAAACCTAATGGAAATACTTTAGGTTAACTTTCCCACATGATTATGAGTAGTTTGAAAGTTGTTTCATGGCTGTACACATCAAACACAAAAAAGTTGTTATCTGAGTGCATGCAATGCTTAGACAATACAAATAGTATACATTTCAATTTTACACCAAAGCACCTACTGCAAACCTAATGGAAACACCTTAGGTTAACTTTCCACATGATTGTGAGTAGTTTGAAAGTTGTTTCATGGCTGTAGACATCAACACAAAAAAGTTGTTATCTGAGTGCATCCAATGCTTAGACAATACAAATAGTATACATTTCAATTTTACACCCAAAGCACTTACTGCAAACCTAATGGAAACACCTTAGGTTAACTTCCCACATGATTATGAGTAGTTTGAAAGTTGTTTCATGGCTGTACACATCAAAACAAAAAAGTTGTTATCTGGAGTGCATGCAATGCTTAGACAATACAAATAGTATACATTTCAATTTTACACCAAAGCACCTACTGCAAACCTAATGGAAACACCTTAGGTTAACTTTCCACATGATTGTGACGTAGTTTGAAAGTTGTTTCATGGCTGTAGACATCAACACAAAAAAGTTGTTATCTCAGTGGCATGCAATGCTTAGACAATACAAATAGTATACATTTCAATTTTACTCTAAACCACTTACTGCAAACCTAATGGAAACACCCTTAGGTTAACTTCCCACATGATTATGAGTAGTTTGAAAGTTGTTTCATGGCTGTACACCTCAAAACAAAAAAGTTGTTATCTGAGTGCATGCAATGCTTAGACAATACAAATAGTATACATTTCAATTATTACACCAAAGCACCCTACTGCAAACCTAATGGAAACACCTTAGGTTAACTTTCCACATGATTGTGAGTAGTTTGAAAGTTGTTTCATGGCTTGTAGACATCAACACAAAAAAGTTGTTATCTGAGTGCATCCAATGCTTAGACAATACAAATAGTATACATTTCAATTTTACACCAAAGCACTTACTGCAAACCTAATGGAAACACCTTAGGTTAACTTCCCACATGATTATGAGTAGTTTGTGAAAGTTGTTTCATGGCTGTACACATCAAAACAAAAAAGTTTGTGTTATCTGAGTGCATGCAATGCTTAGACAATACAAATAGATATACATTTTCAATTTTACACCAAAGCACCTACTGCAAACCTAATGGAAA
>NW_027276759.1:0-35510 GCF_030028105.1 Mobula birostris | reverse complement strand
GCTGTGTATTCATGCACATCTCATACCATCCCCTATATCGCTGTGTTTTCGCACACCTCCCATAGCTTCACCTACATCGCTGTTTTCGCGCACATCCCATAGCTTCACCTTGATCGCTGTGTTATTGCTCACCTCTCATAGCTTACCCTATATTGCCGTGTTTTCGTGTGCCTCTCATACCTTCCACTATATCGATGTATGTTTGCGCATATCTCATATCTTCCCCAATATTGATGTGTTTTCATGCACATCTCATAACGTCCCCTATATCGGTGTATTTGCTCACCGCCCATACCATCCCCTATATCACAGTGCCTTCGCGCACCTCTCATGCATTCCTGTATATCGCCCTGTTTTCGCGCACCTCCCATACCTCCCCGATATCGCTGTGTTTTCGTGCTCCTCTCCTACCTTCCCCTATATTGCTGTGTTTTCATGCACCTCTCTTCTCCAATATAGCTGTGTTTTTGCACACCTCTCATACCTTCCCCGAAATCGCTGTGTTATCAAGCACCTCTCATGGCTTCCCCAATATCGCCGTGTATTCATGCACATCTTATACCGTCCCCTATATCGCTGTGTTTTCAGGCACCTCTCATAGCTTCGCCTACATCGCTATGTTTTTGCTCCTATCATTACTTCCCCTATATCGCTGTGTTTTCTCGCACCTCTGATACAATCTCCTGTATTGCCATGCTTTTGCGCACCTCTTACAATTTCCCCTATATCGCCGTGTTCTCGCACACCTCTCATACCTTCCCCTATATCACTGTTTTTTTGCGCATCTCCCATAGCGTCCCCTATATCGCTGTGTTTTCTTGCACCTCTGATACATTCCCCTGTATCGCCGTGGTTTCGCGCACATCCCATAGGTTCCCCTATATCGCCCTGTTTTCGCGCACCTTCCATACCTTCCCCTATATCGCTGTGTTTGCATGCACCTCTCATACCTCCCCCATATCACTGTGTTTTCACGCACCTCTCATAACTTCTCCTAATTCGCTGTATTTTTGCGCAGTTCTTATACCTTCCCCTATATTGCCGTGTTTTCATACACATCTCATAACGTCCCCTGTATCGTTGTGTATTCGTGCACCTCCCATAGCATCCCTTGTATTGCTGTGCCTTCGCGCACCTCTCATACCTTCCCTATATCGCCCTGTTTTCGCGCACCTTGCATACCTTCCCCTATATCGCTGTGTTTTCATGCACCTCTCATACCTCCCTCTATATCGCTGTGTTTTCACGCACCTCTCATAATTTCTCCTATATCGCAGTATTTTTGCACACCTCTCATGGCTTCCCCAATATCGCCGTGTTTTCATGCACATCTCTTAACGTCCCATATATCGCTGTGTATTCACGCACCTGCCATAGCATCCTCTACATCGCTGTGCCTTCGCGCACCTCTCATACCTTCCCCTATGTCGTCCTGTTTTCGCACACCTCCCATACCGTCCCCTATATCGGTGTATTTTTGCACACCTCTCATGGCTTCCCCAATATCGCCGTGTTTTCAGGCACATCTCATAACGTCTCCTATATCTCTGTGTATTCACGCACCTCACATAGCATCCGCTATATCGCTGTGCCTTTGCGCATCGCTCATACCTTCCCCTATATTGCCCTGTTTTCCGCGCACATCCCATAACTTCACCCTTATCGCTGTGTTATTGCTTACATCTCATAGCTTCCCCTATATCGCCGTGTTTTTGCGCACCTCTCATGTCTTCACCTATATAGCTGTGTTTCCGCTCCTCTCATTACTTCCCCTATATCTCTCTGTGTTCTCACACTTCTGATACAGTTCCATGTATCAACGTGTTTTCGCGCACCTCTCATAATTTCACCTATATCACCGTGTTCACGCACACCTCTCATATCTTCCCCTATATCACTGTGTTTTCGCGCACGTCCAATAGCGTCCCCTATATCGCTGTGTTTTCACGCACCTCTCATGTCTTCCCCTATATCACTGTGTTTTCGTCCACCTCCCATAACATCCCCTATATTGCTGTGCCTTCGCACACTTCTCATACCTTTCCCTATATCGCCCTGTTTTCGAGCACCTCCCATACCTTCCCCTATATCGCTGTGTTTTCGTGTACCTCTCATACCTCCCCCTATATCGATGTGTTTTCACACATCTCTGATAACTTCTCCTATATTGCTTTATTTTTGCGCACCTCTCATAACTTCCCCTATATCGCTGTGTTTTTATGCACATCTCATAACGTCCCCTATATCGCTGTGTATTCGTGCACCTCCCATAGCAGCCCCTATATCGCTGTGCCTTCGTGCACCTCTCATACCTTCCCCTATATCGCCCTGTTTTCGCGTACCTCCGATTCCTTCCCTTATTTCGCTGTGTTTTCGTGCACCTTTCATACGTTCCCCTATATCGCTGTGCTTTCGCACACCTGTCATAACTTCTCCTGTATCACTGAGTTTTTGTGCACCTCTCATACCTTCCCTAATAACGCTGAGTTTTCATACACCTCTCATAATTTCCCCAATATCGCTCTGTATTCGCGCACCTCTCATAGCATCCCCTATATCGCTGTGCCTTGCGCATCTCTCATAGCTTCCCCTATATCTCTGTGCCTTGCGCACCTCTCATAGCTTCCCCTAAATTCGCTGTCTTTTCGCTCACATCCCATAGATTCAGCTTTATCGCTGTGTTATTGCTCACCTCTCATAGCTTCCCCTGTATCGCCGTGTTTTTGTTCACCTCTCATTTCTTCACCTAGATCGCTATGTTTTCGCTCCTCTCAATACTTCCCCTATATGGCTGTGTTTTCATGCACATCTCATAACGTCCCCTATATCGCTGTGTATTCGTGCACCTCCGATTCCTTCCCGTATATATCTCTGTGTTTTCGTGCACCTTTCATACCTTCCTCTATATCGCTGTGTTTTCGCACACCTCTCATAACTTCTCCTATATCGCTGTGTTTTTGTGCACCCTCTCATACCTTCCCTAATATCGCTGCGTTTTCATGTACATCTCATCACGTCCCCTATATCACCTGTCTATTCACGCACCTCTCATAGCATCCCCTATATCGCTGTGCCTTGCGCACCTCTCATAGCTTCCCCTATATCGCTGTCTTTTCGCGCACATCCCATAGATTCGCCTTTATCGTTGTGTTATTGCTCACGTCTGATAGCTTCACCTGTATCGCCGTGTTTTTGCTCACATAGCTTCCCCTATATCGCGGTGTTTTTGCGCACCTCTCATGTCTTCTGCTAGATCGCTATGTTTTCGCTCCTCTCAATACTTCCCCTATATCGCTGGTGTTTTCTTGCACATCTGATACATTCTCCCGTATCGCCGTGTTTTCGCACACCTCTCATAATTTCCCCCTATATCGCCGTGTTCTCGCACACCTCTCATACCTTCCCCTATATCACTGTGTTTTCGCGCACGTCCGATTGCGTCCCCTATATTGCTGTCTTTTCGCGCACATCTCATAGCTTCCCCTATATCGCCCTGTTTTCGTGCACCTCTCATGTATTCCACTACATAGCTGTGTTTTCTGGCACCTCTGATGCAGTCTACTGTAACGCCAAGTTTTCGCGCACCTCTCATAATTTCCCCTATATCGCTGTGTTTTCGCGCACCTCCCATAGCATCCCCTATATCGTTGTGCCTTCGTGCACGTCTCATACCTTCCCCTATATCGCTGTGTTTTCACGCACCTCTCTTAACTTCTTCTATATCGCTGTGTTTTTGCCCACCTCTCATACCTTCCCCTATAATCGCTGTCTTTTCAGGCACCTCTCATGGCTTCCCCAATATCGCCGTGTATTCATGCACATCTCATACCGTCCCCTATATCGCTGTGTTTTCGCGCACCTCCCATAGCATCCACTATATCGCTGTGCCTTCGCGCACCGCTCATAACCTTCCCCTATATTGCCCTGTTTTCCGTGCACCTCCCATGGCTTCGCCTACATCGCTGTGTTTTTGCGCACCTCTCATACCTTCCCCTATATCGCCGTGTTTTCGCGCACCTCTCATTTCTTCACCTATATCGCTGTGTTTCCGCTCCTCTCATTACTTCCCCTATATCGCTCTGTGTTCTCGCACTTCTGATACAGTTCCCTGTATCAACGTGTTCTCGCACACCTCTCATATCTTCCCCTATATCACTGTGTTTTCGCGCACGTCCAATAGCGTCCCCTATATAGCTCTGTTTTCACGCACCTCTCATGACTTCCCCTACATCACTGTGTTTTCGAGCACCTCCCATACCTTCCCCTATATCGCTGTGTTTTCGTGTGCCTCTCAAACCTCCCCTTATATCGCTGTGTTTTCACGCACCTCTCATAACTTCCCCTGTATTTTCTGTATTTTTGCGCACCCTCTCATAACTTCCCCAATATCGCCGTGTTTTTATGCACATCTCATAACGTCCCCTATATCGCTGTGTATTCGCGCACCTCCCATAGCATCCCTAAATCGCTGTGCCTTCGTGCACCTCTCATACCTTCCCCTATATCGCCCTGTTTTCGCGCACATCCCATACCTTCCACTCTATTGCCCTGTTTTCGCGCACCTCTCATGTCTTCCACTACATCGCTGTGTTTTCTGGCACCTCTGATGCATTCCCCTGTCACGCCAAGTTTTCGCGCACCTCTCATATTTTCCCCTATATCGTCGTGTTTGCGCGCACCTCTCATACCTGCCCCTATATTACCATGTTTTTATGCACATCTCATACCGTCTCCTATATCGCTGTGTTTTTGCGCACCTCCCATAGCATCCCCTATATCGCTGTGCCTTCGTGCACCTCTCATACCTTCCCCTATATAACCCTGTTTTCGCGCACTTCCTATACTTTCCCTTATATCACTGCATTTTCGTGCACCTTTCATACCTTCCCCTATATCGCTGTGCCTTGCGCACCTCTCATAACTTCTCCTACATCGCAGTGTTTTTGCACACCTCTCATACCTTCCCCTATATCACTGTGTTTTCGCGCACGTCCGATTGCGTCCCCCTATATCGCTGTCTTTTCGCGCACATCTCATAGCTTCCCCTATATCGCCCTGTTTTCGTGCACCTCTCATGTATTCCACTACATAGCTGTGTTTTCTGGCACCTCTGATGCAGTCTACTGTAACGCCAAGTTTTCGCGCACCTCTCATAATTTCCCCTATATCGCTGTGTTTTCGCGCACCTCCCATAGCATCCCCTATATCGTTGTGCCTTTGTGCACGTCTCATACCTTCCCCTATATCGCTGTGTTTTCACGCACCTCTCTTAACTTCTTCTATATCGCTGTGTTTTTGCCCACCTCTCATACCTTCCCCTATAATCGCTGTCTTTTCAGGCACCTCTCATGGCTTCCCCAATATCGCCGTGTATTCATGCACATCTCATACCGTCCCCTATATCGCTGTGTTTTCGCGCACCTCCCATAGCATCCACTATATCGCTGTGCCTTCGCGCACCGCTCATACCTTCCCCTATATTGCCCCTGTTTTCCGTGCACCTCCCATGGCTTCGCCTACATCGCTGTGTTTTTGCGCACCTCTCATACCTTCCCCTATATCGCCGTGTTTTCGCGCACCTCTCATTTCTTCACCTATATCGCTGTGTTTCCGCTCCTCTCATTACTTCCCCTATATCGCTCTGTGTTTCTCGCACTTCTGATACAGTTCCCTGTATCAACGTGTTCTCGCACACCTCTCATATCTTCCCCTATATCACTGTGTTTTCGCGCACGTCCAATAGCGTCCCCTATATAGCTCTGTTTTCACGCACCTCTCATGACTTCCACTACATCGCTGTGTTTTCTGGCACCTCTGATGCATTCCCCTGTAACGCCAAGTTTTCGCGCACCTCTCATATTTTCCCCTATATCGCCGTGTTTGCGCGCACCTCTCATACCTGCCCTATATTACCATGTTTTTATGCACATCTCATACCGTCTCCTATATCGCTGTGTTTTTGCGCACCTCCCATAGCATCCCCTATATCGCTGTGCCTTCGTGCACCTCTCATACCTTCCCCTATATAACCCTGTTTTCGCGCACTTCCTATACTTTCCCTTATATCACTGCATTTTCGTGCACCTTTCATACCTTCCCCTATATCGCTGTGCCTTGCGCACCTCTCATAACTTCTCCTACATCGCAGTGTTTTTGCACATCTCTCAGACCTTCCCCTACATCGCTGTGTTTTCAGGCACCTCTCATGGCTTCCCCAATATCACCGTGTATTCATGCACATCTCATACCGTCCCCTATATCGCTGTGTTTTTGCGCACATCCCATAGCTTCACCTTGATCGCTGTGTTATTGCTCACCTCTCATAGCTTACCCTATATCGCCGTGTTTTCGCACACCTCGCATGCCTTCACCTATATCGCTATGTTTTCGCTCCTATCATTACTTCCCCTATATCGCTGTGTTTCTCGCTCCTCTGATACATTCTCCTGTATTGCCATGTTTTCGCGCACCTCTTACAATTTCCCCTATATCGCCGTGGCTCGCACACCTCTCATACCACTGTACCACTGTTTTTTTGCGCTTGTCCCCTATACCACTGTTTTTTTGCGCTTGTCCCATAGCGTCCCTATATTGTGTGTTTTTCTCGCACCTCTGATACATTCCCCTGTATCGCCGTGGTTTCGCGCACATCCCATAGGTTCCACTATATTGCCCCTGTTTTTGCGCACCTCTCATGTCTTCCCCTATATCACGGTGTTTTTCGCGACCCTCTCATAGCATCCCCTATATCGCTGTGCCTAGCGCATCTCTCATACCTTCCTCTATATCGCTGTCTTTTCGGGCACATCCCATAGATTCATCTTTATCGCTGTGTTATTGCTCACCTCTCATAGCTTCCCCTATATCGCCGCGTTTTTGCGCACCTCTCATAACGTACCCTATATCGCCGTGTTGTTATGCACATCTGATAACGTCCTCTATATCGCTGTGTATTCGCGCACCTCCCATAGTTTCCCTTCTATCGCTGTGCTTTCGCGCACCTCTCATACCTTCCCAAATATCGCCCTGTTTTCGCGCACCTCCCATTCCTTCACCTATATCGTTGTTTTCGTGCACTCCCTCATGCATTCCCGTATACCGCTGTGTTTTTGCACACCTCTGATACCCTCCCCAATATCACCGTGTTTTCATGCACATCTCATAACGTCCCCAATGTCGCTTGGTTTTCATGCACCTCTCATAACTTCCACTCTATCGCCCTGTTTTCGCGCTCCTCTCATACCTTCCCCTATATTACTGTGTTTTCACGCAGCTCTCATACCTTCCCCTATATCGCTATGTTTTGGCAAACCTCTCATGGCTTCCCGACTATCGCCGTGTATTCATGCACAGCTCATACCTTCCCCTATATCGTTGTGCTTTCGCGCACCACCCATAACTTCGCCTACATCGCTGTTTTCGCACACCTCTCATACCTTCCCCTATATAGATGTATGTTTGCGCACATCTCATACTTCCCCTATATTGATGTGTTTTCATGCACATCTCATAACGTCCCCTGTATCGCTGTGTATTTGCGCACCTCCCATACCATCCCCTACATCACTGTGCCTTCGCGCACCTCTCATGCATTCCCGTATATCGCCCTGTTTTCGCGCACCTCCATACCTTCCCCGATATCGCTGTGTTTTCCTGCTCCGCTCATACCATCCCCTATATTGCTGTGTTTTCACGCACCTCTCTTAACTTTTCCTATATCGCTGTGTTTTTGCACACCTCCCATACCTTCTCCTATATCGCTGTGTTTTCAGGCACCTCTCATGGCTTCCCCAATATCGCCGTGTATTCATGCACATCTCATACCATCCCCTATATCGCTGTGCTTTCGCGCACCTCCCATAGCTTCGCCTACATCGCTGTTTTCGGCACACCTCTCATACCTTCCCCTATATCGATGTATTTTTACGCACATCTCATTCCTTCCCCTATATTGATGTGTTTTCATGCACATCTCATAACGTCCCCTGTATCGCTGTGTATTTACGCACCTCGCGTACCATCCCCTATATCACTGTGCCTTCGCACACCTCTCATGCATTCCCGTATATCGCCCTGTTTTCGCGCACCTCCCATACCATCCCCGATATCGCTGTGTTTTCATGCTCTTCTCATACCTTCCCCTATATTGTTGTGTTTTCATGCTCATCTCATAACGTCCCCTATATCGCTGTGTATTCGCGCACCTCCCATAGCATCCCTTGTATTGCTGTGCCTTCGCGCACCTCTCATTACCTTCCCCTATGTCGCCCTGTTTTCGGACACCTCCTATTGCGTCCCCTATATCGCTGTGTTTTCGTGCATCTCTCATACCTCCCCCTATATCGCCATGTTTTCATGCACATCTCATAACGTCTCCTATATGTCTGTGTATTCACGCACCTCCCATAGCATCCCCTATATCGCTGTGCCTTCGCGCACCGCTCATACCTTCCCCTATATCGCCCTGTTTCCACGCACCTCCCATGGCTTTGCATACATCGCTGTGTTTTTGCGCACATCCCATAACTTCAACTTTATCGCTGTGTTATTGCTTACCTCTCAAAGCTTCCCTTATATCGCCGTGTTTTCCCGCACCTCTCATGTCTTCACCTATTTCGCTGTGTTTCCGCTCCTCTCATTACTTCCCCTATATCGATCTGTGTTCTCGCACTTCTGATACTGTTCCCTGTATCAACGTGTTTTCGCTCAACTCTCATAATTTCACCTATACCGCCGTGTTCTCGCACACCTCTCATATCTTCCCCTATATCACTGTGTTTTTGCGCACCTCCCATACCTTCCCCTATATCCCTGTGCTTTCACGCACCTCTCATAACTTCTCCTATATCACTGTGTTTTCGTGCACCTCCCATACCTTCCCCTATATTGCTGTGTTTTCACGCACCTCTCATAACTTCTCCTGTATTGCTGTATTTTTGCGCACCTCTCATAACTTCCCCTATATTGCCATGTTTTTACGCACATCTCATAACGTCCCCTATATCGTTGTGTATTCGCGCACCTCCCATAGCATCCCCTATATCACTGTGCCTTCGCGCAGATCTCATAACTTTCCCTACGTCGCCCTGTTTTCGCACACCTCCCATACCGTCCCCTATATCGCTGTATTTTCGCACAGCTCTCATACCTTCCCCAATTTCGCCATGTTTTCATGCACATCTCATAACGTCCCCTATATCGCTTTGTATTCGTGCACCTCCCATAGCATCCCTTATATTGCTGTGCCTTCGTGCACCTCTCATACCTTCCCCTATATCGCCCTGTTTTCGCGCACCTCCGATTCCTTCCCCTATATCGCTGTGTTTCCGCTCCTCTCATTACTTCCCCTATATCGATCTGTGTTCTCGCACTTCTGATACTGTTCCCTGTATCAACGTGTTTACGCTCAACTCTCATAATTTCACCTATATCGCCGTGTTCTCGCACACCTCTCATATCTTCCCCTATATCACTGTGTTTTTGCGCACGTCCAATAGCGTCCGCTATATTGCTGTGTTTTCACGCACCTCTCATGTCTTCCCCTATATCACTGTGTTTTCGTGCACCTCCCATACCTTCCCCTATATCGCTGTGTTTTCACGCACTTCTCATAACTTCTCCTATATCACTGTGTTTTCGTGCACCTCCCATACCTTCCCCTATATTGCTGTGTTTTCATGCACCTCTCATAACTTCTCCTGTATTGCTGTATTTTTGCGTACCTCTCATAACTTCCCCTATATTGCCGTGCTTTTATGCACATCTCATAACGTCCCCTATATCGCTGTTTATTCGCGCACCTCCCATAGCATCCCCTATATCGCTGTGCCGTCGCGCTCCTCTCATACCTTCCCCTATATAGCACAGTTTTCGCGCACCTCCGATTCCTTCCTCTATTTTTGCTGTGTTTTCGTGCACCTTTCATACCTTTCCCTATATCGCTGTGTTTTCACACACCTCTCATAACTTCTCCTATATCACTGAGTTTTTGTGCACCTCTTATATCTTCCCTAATATCGCTGAGTCTTCATGCACATCTCATCACGTCCCCTATATCGCTGTGCATTGCGCACCTCTCATACCTTTCCCTATATCGCTGCCTTTTCGCGCACATCCCATAGATTCACCTTTATCGCTGTGTTATTGTTCATCTCTCATAGCTTCCCCTGTATCGCCGTGTTTTTGCTCACCTCTCATAGCTTCCCCTATATCGCCATGTTTTCGTGCACCTCTCATGTCTTCACCGAGATCGCTAGGTTTTCGCTCCTCTCAATACTTCCCCTATATCGCTGTGTTTTCTCGCACAATTGATACATTCTCCCGTATCGCTGTGTTTTCGCACACCTTTCATTATTTCCCCTATATCGCCGTGTTCTCGCACACATCTCCTACCTTCACCTATATGGCCCTGTTTTCGCACTCATCCCATACCTTCCACCATATTGCCCTGTTTTCGTGCACCTCTCATGTCTTCCACTACATCGCTGTGTTTTCTGGCACCTCTGATGCTTTCCCATGTAACGCCAAGTTTTCACGCACCTCTCATACTTACCCCTATATCGCTGTGTTTACGCGCAGCTCTCATACCTCCCCCTATATCGCCATGTTTTTATGCACATCTCATACCGTCTCCTATATCGCTGTGTTTTCGCGCACTCCCATAGCATCCCCTATAACGCTGTGCCTTCGTGCACCTCTCATACATTTCCCTACATCGCCCTGTTTTCGCGCACCTCCTATACCTTCCTTTATATCGCTGCGTTTTCGTGCACCTCTCATACCTTCCCCTATATTGCCCTGTTTTCGCGCACCTCCTATACCTTCCCTTATATCACTGCGTTTTCGTGCACCGATCATACCTTCCCCTATATGGCTGTGTTTTCATGCACATCTCATAACGTCCCCTATATCGATGTGTATTCGTGCACCTCCCATTCCTTCCCGAATATATCTCTGTGTTTTCGTGTACCTTTCATACCTTCCCCTATATCGCTGTGTTTTTGTGCACCTCTGATACCTTCCCTAATATCGCTGCGTTTTCATGCACATCTCATCACGATCCCTATATCGCTGTGTATTCACGCACCTCCCATAGCATCCCCTATATCGCTGTGCCTTGCGCACCTCTCATAGCTACCCCATATCGCTGTCTTTTCGCGCACATCCCATAGATTCACCTTTATCGCTGTGTTATTGCTCACCTCTCATACCTTCCCTTGTATCGCCGTGTTTTTGCTCACCTCTCATAGCTTCCCCTATATCGCCGTGTTTTCGCGCACCTCTCATGTCTTCACCTAGATCGCTATGTTTTCGCTCCTCTCAATACTTCCCCTATATCGCTGTGTTTTCTCGCACATCTGATACATTCTCCCGTATCACCGTGTTTTCTCACACCTCTCTTAATTTCCCCTATATCGCCGTGTTCTCGCACACCTCTCATACCTTACCCTATATCACTGTGTTTTCACGCACGTCCCACTGTGTCCCCTATATCGCTGTGTTTTCACGCGCCTCTCATACTTTCCCCTATATCGTCCTGTTTTCATGCACATCCCATAGTTTCCACTATATTGCCCTGTTTTCGCGCACCTCTCATGTATTCCACTACATCGCTGTGTTTTCTGGCACCTCTGATGCATTCCCCTGTAACGCCAAGTTTTCGCACACCTCTCATACTTACCCCTATATCGCTGTGTTTACGCGCACCTCCCATAGCATCCCCTATAACGCTGTGCCTTCGTGCACCTCTCATACCTTCCCCTATATCGCTGTGTTTTCACGCACCTCTCTTAACTTCTCCTATATCGCTGTGATTTTGCACACCTCTCATACCTTCCCCTATATCGCTGTGTTTTCAGGCACCTCTCATGGCTTCCCCAATATCGCCGTGTATTCATGCACATGTCATAACGGCCCCTATATCGCTGTGTTTTCGCGCACCTCCCATAGAATCGCCTATATCACTGTTTTTTGCGCATGTCCCATAGCGTCCCCCTATATCGCGTTGTTTTCTCGCACTTCTGATACTTTCCCCTGTATCGCCGTGGTTTCGCGCACATCCCATAGGTTCCACTATATTGCCCTGTTTTTGCATACCTCTCATGTCTTCCCCTATATTACGGTATTTTTGCGCACCTCTCATAGCATCCCCTATATCGTTGTGCCTTCGCGCACCTCTCATAACTTCCCCTATATTGCCCTGTTTTCTCGCACCTCCCATACCTTCCTCAATATCGCTGTCTTTTCGTGCACCTCTCATACCTTCCCTTATATCGTTGTGTTTTCACGCACCTCTCATAACTTCTCCTATATCACTGTATTTTTGCGCAGCTCTTATACCTTCCCCTATATTGCCGTGTTTTCATGCACATCTCATAACGTCCCCTATATCGCTGTGTATTCGCGCACCTCCCATAGCATCCCTTATATTGCTATGCCTTAGCGCACCTCTCATACCTTCCCCTATATCGCCCTGTTTTGCACACCTTCCATACCTCCCCCTATATCGCTGTGTTTTCACACACCTCTCATGACTTCTCCTATATCGCTGTGTTTTTGTGCACCTCTGATACCTTCCCTAATATCACTGCGTTTACATGCACATCTCATCACGTCCCCTATATCGCTGTGTTTTCGTGCACCTCTCATACCTCCCCTTATATCGCTGTGCCTTGCGCACCTCTCATACCTTCCCCTATATCGCTGTCTTTTCGCGCACATCCCATAGATTCACCTTTATCGCTGTGTTATTGCTCACCTCTCATAGCTTCCCCTACATCGCCGTGTTTTTGCGCACCTCTAATAACTTACCCTATATCGCCGTGTTGTTATGCACATCTCATAGCGTCCTCTATATTGCTGTGTATTCGCGCACCTCCCATAGCATCCCCTATATCGCTGTACCTTCGTGCACCTCTCATACCTTCCCCTATATCGCCCTGTTTTCGCGCACCTCCGATTCCTTCCCCTATATCGCTGTGTTTTCACACACCTCTCATAACTTCTCCTATATCACTGTGTTTCTGTGCACCTCTCATACCTTCCCTAATATCGCTGAGTTTTCATGCACATCTCATCACGTCCCCTATATCGCTGTGTATTCGCGCACCTCCCATAGCATCTCCTATATCGTTGTGCCTTGCGCACCTCTCATACCTTCTCCTATATCGTCCTGTTTTCGCGCACCTCTCATGTATTCCACTACATCGCTGTGTTTGCTATCACCTCTGATGCATTCCCCTGTAACGCCAAGTTTTCGCGCACATCTCATACTTTCCCCTATATCGCCGTGTTTACGCGCACCTCTCATACCTCCCCCATATCGCCATGTTTTTATGCACATCTCATACCGTCTCCTATATCGCTGTTTTTTCGCACACCTCCCATAGCATCCCCTATATCGCTGTGCCTTCGTGCACCTCTCATACCTTCCCCAATATCGCCCTGCTTTCGCGCACCTCCTATACCTTCCCTTCTATCGCTGCATTTTCGTGCAGCTCTCATACCTTCCTCTATATCGCTGTGCCTTCGCGCACCTCTCGTACCTTCCCCTATATCGCCGTGCTTTCATGCACATCTCATAATGTCCCCTATACGCTGGGTTTTCACGCACCTGTCATAACTTCCCCAATATCGCCCTGTTTTCGCGTACCTCTCATACCTTCCCCTATATCGCTGTCTTTTCGCACACCTCTCATGTATTGCACTACATCACTGTGTTTTCTGGCACCTCTGATGCATTCCCCTGTAACGCCAAGTTTTCGCGCACCTCACAAAATTTCCATTATATCGCCGTGTTTACGCGCATCTCTCATACCTCCCCCTATATCGTCATGTTTTTATGCACATCTCATACCGTCTCCTATATCGCTGTTTTTTTGCGCATCTCCCATAGCATCCCCTATATCGCTGTGCCTTCATGCACCTCTCATAACTTCCCCTATATCGCCCTGTTTACGCGCACCTCCTATACCTTCCCTTATATCGCTGCGTTTTCGTGCACATCTCATACTTTCCCTATATTGCCCTGCCTTCGCGCACCTCTCATACCTTCACCTATATCACCGTGTTTTCATGCACATCTCATAACGTCCCCTATATCGCTGGGTTTTCACGCACCTGTCATAACATCCCCAATATCGCCCTGTTTTCGCGCACCTCCTATACCTTCCCTTATATCGCTGCGTTTTCGTGCACCTCTCATAACTTCCCCTATACGCCCTGTTTTTGCGCACCTCTCATAACTTCCCCTATATCGCTGTGCTTTCGCACACCTCTCATGCCTTCCCCTATATCGATGTCTTTTCGCGCACATCCCATAGATTCACCTTTATCGCTGTGTTATGGCTCACCTCTCATAGCTTCCCCTGTATCGCCAGGTTTTAGCTCACCTCTCACAGCTTCCACTATATTGCCTTGTTTTCGCGCACCTCTCATGTCTTCCCCTATATCATTGTGTTTTCGTGCACCTTCCATAGCATCCCCTATATTGCTGCGCCTTCATCTATATCACCCTGTTTTCGAGCACCTTCCATACCTTCTCCTATATCGCTGTGCCTTGTGCACCTCTCATAACTTCCCCTATATCGCTGTGTTTTCGCACACCTCTCATGGTTTCCCGACTATTGCCGTGTATTCATGCACATCTCATAACGTCCCCTATATCGCTGTGTGTTCGCGCACCTCCCATAGCATCCCCTATATCGCTGTGCCTTCGCGCACCTCTCATACATTCCCCTATATCGCCCTGTTTTCGCTCACCTCCCATTCCTTCACCTATATCGCTGTTTTCGTGCACCTCTCATACATTCCCCTGTATCGCTGTGTTTCCCCGCACCTCTCATACCTTCCCCTATATTGCTGTGTTTACGAGCTCCTCTCATACCTTCACTAATATCGTTGCATTTTCATGCACATCTCATCACGTCCCCTATATCACGGTGTTTTCGCGCACCTCTCATAGCATCCCCTGTATCGCTGTGCCTTCGCGCACCTCTCATAACTTCCCCTATATCGCCCTGTTTTCGAGCACCTCCCATACTTTCCCCAAAATCCCTGTGTTTTCGTGCACCTCTCCTACCTTCCCTTATATCGCTGCGTTTTCACGCACCTCTCATAACTTCTATTATATCGCTGTATTTTTGTGCAGCTCTTATACCTTCCCCTATATTGCCGTGTTTTCATGCACATCTCATAATGTCCCCTATATCGCTGTGCATTCGCGCACCTCCCATAGCATCCCTTATATTGCTGTGTCTTCGCGCACCTCTCATACCTTCCCCTATATCACCCTGTTTTCGCGCACCTTCCATACCTTTCCCTATATCGCTGCGTTTTCATGCACCTCTCATACCTTCCCCTAATCCACTGTGTTTTCACGCATCTCTCTTAACTTCTCCTACATCGCTGTGTTTTTGCACACCTCTCATACCTTCCCCTATATCGCTGTGTTTTCAGGCACCTCTCATGGCTTCCCCAATATCGCCGTGTATTCATGCACATCTCATACCGTCCCCTATATCGCTGTGTTTTCGCGCACTTCCCATAGCTTCGCCTACGTCGCTGTTTTCGCGCACATCCCATAGCTTCACCTTGATCACTGTGTTATTGCTCACCTCTCATAGCTTACCTTATATCACCGTGTTTTCGCGCACCTCGCATGTCTTAACCTATATCGCTATGTTTTCGTTCCTATCAATACTTCCCCTATATCGCAGTGTTTTCTCGCACCTCTGATACATTCTCCTGTATTGCCATTTTTTCGCGCACCTCTTACAATTTCCCCTATATCGCCGTCTTCTCACACACCTCTCATACCTTCCCCTATATCACTGTTTTTTGCTCATGTCCCATAGCGTCCCCTATATCGCTGTGTTTTCTCGCACCTCTGATACATTCCCCTGTATCGCCGTGGTTTCGCGCACATCCCATAGGTTCCACTATATTGCCCTGTTTTTGCGCACCTCTCATGTCTTCCCCTATATCACGGTGTTTTCGCGCAACTCTCATAGCATCCCCTGTATTGCTGTGCCTTCGCGCACCTCTCATAACCTCCCCTATATCGCCCTGTTTTCGCGCACCTCCCATACCTTCCCCAATATCGCTGTGTTTTCGTGCACCTCTCCTACCTTCCCTTATATCGCTGTGTTTTCACGCACCTCTCATAACTTCTCCTAATTCTCTGTATTTTTGCGCAGCTCTTACACCTTCCCCTATATTGCCGTGTTTTCATGCACATCTCATAATGTCCCTTATATCGCTGCGTATTCGCGCACCTCCCATAGCATCCCTTATATTGCTGTGTCTTCGTGCACCTCTCATACCTTCACCTTTTTTTGCGCACCTTCCATACCTTTCCCTATATCGCTGTGTTTTCATTCACCTCTCATACCTCCCCCTATATCGCTGTGTTTTCACGCACCTCTCATAATTTCTCCTGTATCGCCGTATTTTTGCGTACCACTCATGGCTTCCTCAATATCGCCGTGTTTTCATGCACATCTCTTAACGCCCCATATGTCGCTGTGTATTCGCGCACCTGCCATAGCATCCCCTATATCGCTGTGCCTTCGCTCACCTCTCATACCTTCCCCTATGTTGCCCTGTCTTCGCACACCTCCCATAGCGTCGCCTATATCGCTGTATTTTCGCACACCTCTCATGGCTTCCCCAGTATCGCCGTGTTTTCATGCATATCTCATAACGTCCCCTATATCTCTGTGTATTCACGCAACTCCCATAGCATCCCCTATATCACTGTGCCTTCGCGCACCTTTCATACATTCCCCTATATTGCCGTGTTTTCATGCACATCTCATAACGTCCCCTATATTGCTGTGTTTTCACGCACCTCTCATAACTTCCCCTATATCGCCCTGCTTTCGAGCACCTCCCATATCTTCCCCTGTATCGCTGTGTTTTCGTGTACCTCCCATACCTTCCCCTATATTGCTGTGTTTTCACACACCTCTCATAACTTCTCCTATATTGCTGCATTTTTGCGCACCTCTCATAACTTCCCCTATATTTCAGTGTTTTTATGCACATCTCATAACGTCCCCTATATCGCTGTGTATTCAAGCACCTCCCATTCCTTCCTGTGTATATCTCTCTGTTTTCGTGCACCTTTCATACCTTCCCCTATATCGCTGTGTTTTCGCACACCTCTCATAACTTCTCCTATATCACTGTGTTTTTGTACACCTCTCATACCTTCCCTAATATCGCTGCGTTTTCATGCACATCTCATCACGTCCCCTATATCGCTGTGTTTTCACGCACCTCCCATACATCCCCTATATCGCTGTGTTTTCACGCACCTCTCATACCTTCCCCTATATCGCTGTCGTTTCGCGCACATCCCATTGATTCAGCTTTATCGCCGTGTTTTTGCTCACCTCTCATAGCTTCCCCTATATCGCCGTATTTTCGCGCACCTCACATTCCTTCTCCTATATCGCTGTGTTTTCGTGCTCCTCTCATAACGTCCCCTATATCGCTGGGTTTTCACGCACCTCTCATAACTTCCCCTATATCGCTGTCCTTTCGCACACATCCCAGAGATTCACCTTTATCGCTGTGTTATTGCTCACCTCTCATAGCTTCCCCTGTATCGCCGTGTTTTAGCTCACCTCTCATAGCTTCCCCTATATCGCCGTGTTTTCGCGCACCTATCCTGTCTTCCCCTATATCACTGTGTTTTCGCGCACCTTATATAGCATCCCCTATATTGCTGTGCCTTCGCATACCTCCATTAACTTCATCTATATCACCTTGTTTTTGCGCACCTCCCATTCCTTCACCTATATCGCTGTTTTTTTGTGCACCTCTCATACCTTCCCCTATATCGCTGTGTTTTCATAAACCTCTCTTAACTTCTCCTATATCACTGTTTTTTTTGCACCTCTCATACCTTCCCTAATATCGCTGTGTTTTCACGCACCTCTCATAACATCCCCTATATCGCTTTGTATTCGCACACCTCCCATAGCATCCCCTATATCGCTGTGCCTTCGCGCACCTCCGATTCCTTCCCCTATATCGCTGTGTTTTCGTGCACCTTTCATTCCTTCCCCTATATCGCTGTGTTTTCACACACCTCTCATAACTTCTCCTATATCACTGTGTTATTGTGCACCTCTCATACCTTCCCTAATATTGCAGAGTTTTCATGCACATCTCATCACGTCCCCTATATCACTGTATATTCACACACATCCCATAGCATCCCCTATATCGCTGTGCCTTGCGCACCTCTCATAGCTTCCCCTATATTGCTGTCTTTTTACGCACATCCCATAGATTCAGCTTTATCGCTGTGTTATTGCTCTCCTCTCATAGCTTCCCCTGTATCGCCGTGTTTTTGCTCACCTCTCATGTCTTCACCAAGATCGCTATGTTTTCACTCATCTCAATACTTCCCCTATATCGCTGTGATTTCTCGCACAATTGATACATTCTCCCTTATCGCCGTGTTTTCGCACACCTCTCATAAATTCCCCAATATCGCCGTGTTCTCGCACACCTCTCATACCTTCCCCTATATCACAGTTTTCTCGCACACCTCTCATACCTTCCCCTATATCACTGTGTTTTCGCACACGTCCCATTGCGTCCCCTATATCGCTGTGTTTTCGCGCACCTCTCATACCTTCCCCTATATCGCCCTGTTTGCGTGCACATCGCATAGCTTCCACTATATTGCTCTGTTTTCTCGCACCTCTCATGTATTCCACTACATCACTGTGTTTTCTGGCACCTCTGATGCATTCCCCTGTAACGCCAAGTTTTCGCGCACCTCACATACTTTCCATTATATCGCCGTGTTTTCGCACACCTCTCATAGCATCCCCTATATCGCTGTGCCTTCGTGTACCTCTCATACCTTCCCCTATATCGCCCTGTTTTCGCACACCTCCCATACCGTCCCCTATATCGCCGTGTTTACGCGCACCTCTGATACCTCCCCCTATATCGCCATATTTTTATGCACATCTCATACCGTCTCCTATATCGCTGTGTTTTCGCACACCTCGCATAGCATCCCCTATATTGCTGTATCTTCGTGCACCTCTCATACCTTCCCCTATATCGTCCTGTTTTCGCGCACCTCTCATGTATTCCACTACATCGCTGTGTTTTCTGACACCTTGGATGAATTCCCCTGTAACGCCAAGTTTTCGCGCACATCTCATACTTTCCCCTATATCGCCGTGTTTACGCGCACCTCTCATACCTCCCCCTATCTCGCCATGTTTTTATGCTCATCTCATACTGTCTCTTATATCACTGTTTTATCGCGCACCTCCCATAGCATCCCCTATATCGCTGTGCCTTCGTGCACCTCTCATACCTTCCCCTATATTGCCCTGTTTTCGCGCTCCTCCTATACCTTCCCTTATATTGCTGCGTTTTCGTGCACCTCTCATACCTTCCCCTATATCGCTGTGCCTTCGCGCACCTCTCATACCTTCCCCTATATTGCCGTGTTTTCATGCACATCTCATAACGTCCCCTATATCGCTGGGTTTTCAGGCACCTGTCATAACTTCCCCTATATCACCCTGCTTTCGAGCACCTCCCATACCTTCCCCTATATCGCTGTGTTTTCGTGTACCTCTCATACCTCCCCCTATATTGCTGTGTTTTCACGCACTTCTAATAACTTCTCCTATATTGCTGTATTATTGCGCACCTCTCATAACTTCCCCTATATCGCCGTGTTGTCGAGCACCTCTCATACCTTCCCCTATATCAATGTGTTTTCGCGCACGTCCCATAGCGTCCCCTATATTGCTGTGTTTTTGGACATCACTCATACCTTTCACTATATCGCCATGTTTTCGCGCACCTCCCATAGCATCCTGTATATCGTGTGCCTTCACGCACCTCTCATACCTTTCCCTATATCGCCCTGTTTTCGCACATTTCCCATTCCTTCCCCTGTATCGCTGTGTTTCAGTGCACCTCTCATACCTTCCCCTATATCGCTGTGTTTTCACGCACCTCTCATAACGTCCCCTATTTCGCTGTGTTTTCGCGCACCTTCCATACTTTCCCCAATATCGCTGTGTTTTCGTGCACCTCTCATACCTTCCCTTATATCGCTGTGTTTTCACGCACGTCTCATAACTTCTCCTATAGCACTGTATTTTTGCGCAGCTCTTATACCTTCCCCTATATTACCGTATTTTCATGCACATCTCATAACGTCCCCTATATCACTGTGTATTCGCGCACCTCCCATAGCATCCTCTATATCACTGTACCTTCGCGCACCTCTCATACCTCCCCCTATATCGCTGTCTTTTCGCGCACCTCTCATACCTTCCCCTATATCGCCCTGTTTTCGCACACATCCCATAGCTTCCACTATATTGCCCTGTTTTCGCGCACCTCTCATGCCTTCCCCTGTGTCGCTCTGTTTTCGCTCCTCTCATAACGTCCCCTATATCGCTGTGTTTTCTTGCACCTCTGATGAATTCCCCTGTATCGCCGTGTTTTTGCGCACCTCTCATACTTTTCCCTATCTAGTCGTGTTTTTGCGCATCTCTCATGGCATCCCCGATATCGCCGTGTTTCATGCATATTTCATACATTCCCCTATATCGCTGTGTTTTCGCGCACCTCCCATAGCTTCTGCTACATCGCTGTGTTTTCGCGCACCTCTCATGCCTTCACCTATATTGCTGTCTTTTCGCACCCTGATATAGCTTCACTTTCATCGCTGTGTTTTTGCTCACCTCTCATAGCTTCCACTATATCGCCATGTTTTCGCGCACATCTCATGTCTTCCCCTATATCGCTGTGTTTTCGCTTCTCTCATAACTTCCCCTATATCACTGTGTTTTCTTGCACCTCTGATTCATTCCCCTGTATTGCGACGTTTTCGTGCTCCTCTCATACTTTCCCCGATATCACTGTGTTTTTGTGCACCTCCCATAACATCCCCTATATCGCTGTGCCTTCGCGCACTTCTCATGCCTTCCCCAATATTGCCCTATTTCGCGCACCTCCCATACCTTCCCCTATATCGCTGTGTTTTTGTGCACCTCTCATCCATTCCCCTATATTGCTGTGCTTTCACACGCCTCTCATAACTTCCACTATATCGCTGTGTTTTTGCACACCTCTCATACCTTCCCCTATATCGCTGTCTTTTCGCGCACCTCTCATACCTTCCCCTATATCGCCCTGTTTTCGCGCACCTCTCATGTATTCCACTATATCACTGTGTTTTCTGGCACCTCTGATGCATTCCCCTGTAACGCCAAGTTTTCGCGCACCTCTCATACTTTCCATTATATCGCCGTGTTTACGCGCACCTCTCATACCTCCCCCATATCGCCATGCTTTTATGCACATCTCATACCGTCTCCTATATCGCTGTGTTTTTGCACACCTCTCATACCTTCCCCTATATCACTGTCTTTTTGCGCACCTCTCATACCTTCCCCTATATCTCCCTGTTTTCGTGCACCTCTCATGTATTCCACTATATCACTGTGTTTTCTGGCACCTCTGATGCATTCCCCTGTAATGCCAAGTTTTCGCGCACCCCTCATACTTTCCATTATATCGCCGTGTTTACGCGCACCTCTCATACCTCCCCCATATCGCCATGTTTTTATGCACATCTCATACCGTCTCCTATATCGCTGTGTTTTCGCGCACCTCTCCTGTCTTCCCCTATATCGCTGTGCCTTCGCGCACCTCTCATACCTTCCCCTGTATCGCCGAGTTTTCATGCACATCTCATAACGTCCCCTATATCGCTGTGCCTTCGTGCACCTCTCATACCTTCCCCTATATTGCCCTGTTTTCGCGCACCTCCTATACCTTCCCTTATATCGCTGCGTTTTCGTGCACCTCTCATACCTTCCCCTATATCGCTGTGCCTTCGCGCACCTCTCATACCTTCCCCTATATCGCCGTGTTTTCATGCACATCTCATAACGTCCCCTACATCGCTGGGTTTTCACGCACCTGTCATAACTTCCCCTATATCACCCTGCTTTCGAGCACCTCCCATACCTTCCCCTATATCGCTGTGTTTTCGTGTACATCTCATACCTCCCCCTATATTGCTGTGTTTTCACGCACCTCTAATAACTTCTCCTATATTGCTGTATTATTGCGCACCTCTCATAACTTCCCCTATATCGCCGTGTTGTCGAGCACCTCTCATACCTTCCCCTATATCGCCCTGTTTTCGCACATCTCCCATTCCTTCCTCCGTATCGCTGTGTTTCAGTGCACCTCTCATACCTTCCCCTATATCGCTGTGTTTTCACGCACCTCTCATAACTTCTCCTATATCGCTATATTTTTGTGCATCTCTCATGCCTTCCCCTATATTGCCGTGTTTTCATGCACATCTCATAACGTCCCCTATATCTCTGTGTATTCGCGCACCTCCCATAGCATCCCCTATATTGCTGTACCTTCGCGCACCTCTCATACCTTCCCCTATATTGCTGTCTTTTCGCGCACCTCTCATACTTTCCCCTATATCGCCCTGTTTTCGCACACATCCCATAGCTTCCACTATATTGCCCTGTTTTCGCGCACCTCTCATACCTTCCCCTATATCGCCATGTTGTCATGCACCTCCCAGAGTTTCCCATTTATCGCCGTGTTTTCGCGCACCTCTCATAGCTTCCCATATATTGCGATGTTTTCGCGCACCTCTCATAGATTCCCCCAAACCGCTGTGTTTTTGCGCACCTCTCTTAGCTTCCCCTATATCGCCGCATTCTGGCGCACCTCGCATAGCTTCCCCTATGTCGCTCTGCTTTCGCGCACCTCTCATACCTTCTCCTATTTTGGCCCTGTTTTCACGCACGTCCCATAGCTAACCCTATATTGCTGTGTTTTCTCACACCTCACATACCTTCCCCTCTATCGCTCTGTTTTCGTGCATCTCCCATAACTTCCCATATATTGCTGTGTTTTCGTGCACCTCTCATACCTTGCACTATATCGCTGTGTTTTCGCGCACCTCTCATAGCTTCCCCTATATCGATGTGTTTTCACGCACCGCTCATAACTTCGCCTATATCGCTTTGTTTTCATGCATCTCCCATACCTTCCCCTACATCACTGTGTTTTCAAGCACCTCCCATACATTACCCTATATCGCTGTGTTTTCGTGCACCTCCCATAGCTTCCGCTATATCGCTGTGTTTTCGCGCACATCTAATATCTTCTCCTATATCGCCGTGTTCTAGGGCACACCTCGCATAGCTTCCCCTACATCGCTGTGTTTTCACGCAACTCTCATACCTTCTCCTATATTGCTGTTTTTCTGACATTTCTCACACCTTCTCCTTTCTCGCTGTGTTTTCGTGCACCTCCCATAGCTTCCCATTTTTCGCCGAGTTTTCAGCGCCTCTTATAGATTCCCCCAAATCGCCGTGCTTTCGCGCACCTCCCATAACTTTCCATATATCACTGTGTTTTCACGCACCTCTCATACCTTCCCCTATATCGCTGTGTTTTCGCGCACCTCTCATACCTTCTCCTATATTACTGTCTTTTCGCGCACCTCTCATACCTTCCCCTAAATGGCTCTGTTTTCGTGCATCTCCCATACCTTCCCATATATCACTGTGATTTTGTGCACCTCTCATACCTTCCACTATATAACTGTGTTTTTTGCATACCTCTCATACCTTCCCCTATTTCGCCGTGTTTTAACTCAACTTCATAGCTTCCCATATATCGCTGTGTTTTTGCGTGCCTGTCACACGATCCACTATATCGCTGTGTTTTCGCACACCTCCCATAGATTCCACTGTATCGCTGTGCTTTCACGCACCTCTGATACGTTCCCTTATATCGTTGTGTTTTCGCACACCTCTCATACCTTCCCCTATATCGCCATGTTGTCATGCACCTCCCAGAGCTTCCCATTTATAGCCTTGTTTTTGCGCATCTCTCATAACTTCCCCAATATCGCCGTATTTTGGCGCACCTCTCATAGCTTCCTTTAAATCGCTGTGTTTTCGCGCACCACTCATACTTCTCCTATATCGCCGTGCTTTCACGCACCTCCCTTAGCTTCCCCTATATTGCTGTGTTCTCTCACACCTCTCATACCTGTCCCTTTCTCAGTCTGTTTTTGTGCACCTCCCATAGCTTCCCATATATCGCTGTGTTTTCGCGTACCTCTCATACCGTCCACTATATCGCTGTGTTTTCGCGCATCTCTCATACCTTCCCCTATATCGAAGTGTTTTAACGCACCTCCCATATATTCAACTATATCGCTGTGTTTTCGCGCACCTCTCATAGTTTCCCCTATATCACCGTGTTTTCGCGCACCTCGCATAGCTTCACCTCCACTATGTTTTCGCACACCTCTCATACCTTCTCCATATATCGCCGTATTTTCACACACCTCCCTTAGCTCCCCCTATATTGCTGTGTTTTCTCACACCACTCATACCTTCCCCTTTCTCGCTCTGCTTTCATGCACCTCTCATAGCTTCCACTATATCACCGTGTTTTCGCACACATCTCATATCTTCTCCTATATCGCTGTGTCATCAAGCAGCTCTCATAACTTCCCCTATATTGCTCAGTTTTCACGCATCTCCCATAGCTTCTCCTATGTCGCTGTGCTCTCGTGCATCTCTCATCACTTCCTCTATATTGCCCTGATTTCACGGTCCTCGCACAGCTTCCCATTTATCAACGAGTTTTCACGCGCCTCTCATAGATTTCCACAAATCGCTGTGTTTTGCGCACCTCTCTTAGCTTTCCCTATATCGCCATGTTCTGGTGCACCTCGCATAGCTTCCCCTACGTCGCTCTGTTTTCTCGCACCTCTCATACCTTCCCCTATTTCGCCGTGTTTTAACTCAACTTCATAGCTTCCCATATATCGCTGTGTTTTTGCGTGCCTGTCACACGATCCACTATATCGCTGTGTTTTCGCACACCTCCCATAGATTCCACTGTATCGCTGTGCTTTCACGCACCTCTGATACGTTCCCTTATATCGTTGTGTTTTCGCACACCTCTCATACCTTCCCCTATATCGCCATGTTGTCATGCACCTCCCAGAGCTTCCCATTTATAGCCTTGTTTTTGCGCATCTCTCATAACTTCCCCAATATCGCCGTATTTTGGCGCACCTCTCATAGCTTCCTTTAAATCGCTGTGTTTTCGCGCACCACTCATACTTCTCCTATATCGCCGTGCTTTCACGCACCTCCCTTAGCTTCCCCTATATTGCTGTGTTCTCTCACACCTCTCATACCTGTCCCTTTCTCAGTCTGTTTTTGTGCACCTCCCATAGCTTCCCATATATCGCTGTGTTTTCGCGTACCTCTCATACCGTCCACTATATCGCTGTGTTTTCGCGCATCTCTCATACCTTCCCCTATATCGAAGTGTTTTAACGCACCTCCCATATATTCAACTATATCGCTGTGTTTTCGCGCACCTCTCATAGTTTCCCCTATATCACCGTGTTTTCGCGCACCTCGCATAGCTTCACCTCCACTATGTTTTCGCACACCTCTCATACCTTCTCCATATATCGCCGTATTTTCACACACCTCCCTTAGCTCCCCCTATATTGCTGTGTTTTCTCACACCACTCATACCTTCCCCTTTCTCGCTCTGCTTTCATGCACCTCTCATAGCTTCCACTATATCACCGTGTTTTCGCACACATCTCATATCTTCTCCTATATCGCTGTGTCATCAAGCAGCTCTCATAACTTCCCCTATATTGCTCAGTTTTCACGCATCTCCCATAGCTTCTCCTATGTCGCTGTGCTCTCGTGCATCTCTCATCACTTCCTCTATATTGCCCTGATTTCACGGTCCTCGCACAGCTTCCCATTTATCAACGAGTTTTCACGCGCCTCTCATAGATTTCCACAAATCGCTGTGTTTTGCGCACCTCTCTTAGCTTTCCCTATATCGCCATGTTCTGGTGCACCTCGCATAGCTTCCCCTACGTCGCTCTGTTTTCTCGCACCTCTCATACCTTCCCCTATTTCGCCGTGTTTTAACTCAACTTCATAGCTTCCCATATATCGCTGTGTTTTTGCGTGCCTGTCACACGATCCACTATATCGCTGTGTTTTCGCACACCTCCCATAGATTCCACTGTATCGCTGTGCTTTCACGCACCTCTGATACGTTCCCTTATATCGTTGTGTTTTCGCACACCTCTCATACCTTCCCCTATATCGCCATGTTGTCATGCACCTCCCAGAGCTTCCCATTTATAGCCTTGTTTTTGCGCATCTCTCATAACTTCCCCAATATCGCCGTATTTTGGCGCACCTCTCATAGCTTCCTTTAAATCGCTGTGTTTTCGCGCACCACTCATACTTCTCCTATATCGCCGTGCTTTCACGCACCTCCCTTAGCTTCCCCTATATTGCTGTGTTCTCTCACACCTCTCATACCTGTCCCTTTCTCAGTCTGTTTTTGTGCACCTCCCATAGCTTCCCATATATCGCTGTGTTTTCGCGTACCTCTCATACCGTCCACTATATCGCTGTGTTTTCGCGCATCTCTCATACCTTCCCCTATATCGAAGTGTTTTAACGCACCTCCCATATATTCAACTATATCGCTGTGTTTTCGCGCACCTCTCATAGTTTCCCCTATATCACCGTGTTTTCGCGCACCTCGCATAGCTTCACCTCCACTATGTTTTCGCACACCTCTCATACCTTCTCCATATATCGCCGTATTTTCACACACCTCCCTTAGCTCCCCCTATATTGCTGTGTTTTCTCACACCACTCATACCTTCCCCTTTCTCGCTCTGCTTTCATGCACCTCTCATAGCTTCCACTATATCACCGTGTTTTCGCACACATCTCATATCTTCTCCTATATCGCTGTGTCATCAAGCAGCTCTCATAACTTCCCCTATATTGCTCAGTTTTCACGCATCTCCCATAGCTTCTCCTATGTCGCTGTGCTCTCGTGCATCTCTCATCACTTCCTCTATATTGCCCTGATTTCACGGTCCTCGCACAGCTTCCCATTTATCAACGAGTTTTCACGCGCCTCTCATAGATTTCCACAAATCGCTGTGTTTTGCGCACCTCTCTTAGCTTTCCCTATATCGCCATGTTCTGGTGCACCTCGCATAGCTTCCCCTACGTCGCTCTGTTTTCTCGCACCTCTCAGACCTTCTGCTATTTCGCCGTGTTTTCACGCACCTCCCATACCGTCCCCTATATCGCTCTGTTTTCTCACACCTCTCATACCTTCCCCTATATCGCCCTGTTTTCGTGCATCTCCCATAGCTTCCCATATATCACTGTGTTTTTTGCACACCTCTCATATCTTCCCCTATTTCGCCGTGTTTTAGCTCACCTCCATAGCTTCCCGTATATCGCTGTGTTTTCGCGTGCCTATCGCACCATCCACTATATCACTGTGTTTTCGCACACCTCCTATAGATTCCCCTGTATCGCTGTGCTTTCACGCACCTCTGATACCTTCCCTTATATCGTGTTTTTGCGCACCTCTCATACTTTCCCCTATAACACCGTGTTGTTATACACCTCCCAGAGCTTCCCACTTATCGCCTTGTTTTTGCGCATCTCTCATAACTTCCCCTATATCGCCATGTTCTGGCACACCTTGCATCGCTTCCCTTACATCGTCGTGCTTTCACGTACCTCCCATAGCTTCCCCTATATCGCAGTGTTTTCTCACACCTCTCATACCTGCTCCTTTCTCGCTCTGTTTTCGTGCAGCTCCCATAGCTTCCTATATATCTCTGTGTTTTCACGTACCTCTCATACCTTCCACTATATCGCTGTGTTTTCGCACACCTCTCGTAGCTTCCCCTATATCGATGTGTTTTAACGCACCTCCCATATATTCAACTATTTCGCTGTGTTTTCGCGCACCTCCCATAGCTTCTCCTATATCGCTGCGTTTTCACGCACCTCTCATCCCTTCCCCAATATCTCTGTGATTTCGCGCACCTCCCAAGTCTTCCCCTATATCGCTGTGTTTTCCGGCACCTCTGATTCCTTCCCCGATACCGTTGTGTTTTTGCGCACCTCTCATACCTTCCCCTGTATCACTGTGTTTTCATGCACCTCTCATTCTGTCCCCTACATCGCTGCATTTTCGCGCACTCTCATAGCTTCCCCTATATCGACGTGTTTTCAAGCACCACTCATACCTACACGTATATCGCCGTGTGTTCACGCACCTCCCATAGCTTCTCCTATATCACCGTGTTTTCACGCACCTCTCATACCTTCCGCTATATCGCTTTGTTATCGCGCACCTCTCATAGCTTCCCCTATATCACCGTGTTTTCGCGCACCTCTCATAGCTTCCCATATATTGCGATGTTTTCGCGCACCTCTCATAGATTCCCCTAAACCGCTGTGTTTTTGCTCACCTCTCTTAGCCTCCCCTGTATCGCCGCGTTCTGGTGCACCTCGCATAGCTTCCCCTACGTCGCTCTGCTTTCGCGCACTTCTCATACCTTCTCCTATTTTGGCCCTGTTTTCACGCACGTCCCATAGCTAACCCTATATTGCTGTGTTTTCTCACACCTCACATACCTTCCCCTCTATCGCTCTGTTTTCGTGCATCTCCCATAGCTTCCCATATATCGCTGTGTTTTCGCGCACCTCTCATAGCTTCCCCTATATCGATGTGTTTTCACGCACCGCTCATAACTTCGCCTATATCGCTTTGTTTTCATGCACCTCCCATATCTTCCCCTACATCAGTGTTTTCACGCACCTCCCATACATTACCCTATATCGCTGTGTTTTCATGCACCTCCCATAGCTTCCGCTATATCGCTGTGTTTTCGCGCACATCTAATATCTTCTCCTATATCGCCGTGTTCTAGGGCACACCTCGCATAGCTTCCCCTACATCGCTGTGTTTTCACGCAACTCTCATACCTTCTCCTATATTGCTGTGTTTCTGACATTTCTCACACCTTCTCCTTTCTCGCTGTGTTTTCGTGCACCTCTCATAGCTTCCCATTTTTCGCCGAGTTTTCAGCGCCTCTTATAGATTCCCCCAAATCGCCGTGCTTTCGCGCACCTCCCATAACTTTCCATATATCACTGTGTTTTGGCGCACCTCTCATAGCTTCCTTGAAATCGCTGTGTTTTCGCGCACCGCTCATACTTCTCCTATATCGCCGTGCTTTCATGCACCTCCCTTAGCTTCCCCTATATTGCTGTGTTCTCTCACACCTCTCATACCTGTCCCTTTCTCGGTCTGTTTTTGTGCACCTCCCATAGCTTCCCATATATCGCTGTGTTTTCGCGTACCTCTCATACCGTCCACTATATCGCTGTGTTTTCGCGCATCTCTCATACCTTCCCCTATATCGAAGTGTTTTAACGCACCTCCCATATATTCAACTATATCGCTGTGTTTTCGCGCACCTCTCATAGTTTCCCCTATATCACTGTGTTTTCGCGCACCTCGCATAGCTTCACCTCCACTATGTTTTCGCACACCTCTCATACCTTCTCCATATATCGCCGTTTTTTCACACACCTCCCTTAGCTCCCCCTATATTGCTGTGTTTTCTCACACCACTCATACCTTCCCCTTTCTCGCTCTGCTTTCGTGCACCTCTCATAGCTTCCACTATATCACCGTGTTTTCGCACACATCTCATATCTTCTCCTATATCGCTGTGTCATCAAGCAGCTCTCATAACTTCCCCTATATTGCTCAGTTTTCACGCATCTCCCATAGCTTCTCCTATGTCGCTGTGCTCTCGTGCATCTCTCATCACTTCCTCTATATTGCCCTGATTTCACGGTCCTCGCACAGCTTCCCATTTATCAACGAGTTTTCACGCGCCTCTCATAGATTTCCAC
Source organism: Mobula birostris (assembly GCF_030028105.1). Classification (NCBI taxonomy): domain Eukaryota; kingdom Metazoa; phylum Chordata; class Chondrichthyes; order Myliobatiformes; family Myliobatidae; genus Mobula; species Mobula birostris. The sequence continues at coordinate 5,652 of NW_027276759.1, read as the reverse complement.
AAATCGCTGTGTTTTGCGCACCTCTCTTAGCTTTCCCTATAACGCCATGTTCTGGTGCACCTCGCATAGCTTCCCCTACGTCGCTCTGTTTTCTCGCACCTCTCAGACCTTCTGCTATTTCGCCGTGTTTTCACGCACCTCCCATACCGTCCCCTATATCGCTCTGTTTTCTCACACCTCTCATACCTTCCCCTATATCGCCCTGTTTTCATGCATCTCCCATAGCTTCCCATATATCACTGTGTTTTTTGCACACCTCTCATATCTTCCCCTATTTCGCCGTGTTTTAGCTCACCTCCATAGCTTCCCGTATATCGCTGTGTTTTCGCGTGCCTATCGCACCATCCACTATATCACTGTGTTTTCGCACACCTCCTATAGATTCCCCTGTATCGCTGTGCTTTCACGCACCTCTGATACCTTCCTTTATATCGTGTTTTTGCGCACCTCTCATACTTTCCCCTATATCACCGTGTTGTTATACACCTCCCAGAGCTTCCCACTTATCGCCTTGTTTTTGCGCATCTCTCATAACTTCCCCTATATCGCCATGTTCTGGCACACCTTGCATCGCTTCCCTTACATCGCTGTGCTTTCACGCACCTCCCATAGCTTCCCCTATATCGCCGTGTTTTCTCACACCTCTCATACCTGCTCCTTTCTCGCTCTGTTTTCGTGCAGCTCCCATAGCTTCCTATATATCTCTGTGTTTTCACGTACCTCTCATACCTTCCACTATATCGCTGTGTTTTCGCACACCTCTCGTAGCTTCCCCTATATCGATGTTTTAACGCACCTCCCATATATTCAACTATTTCGCTGTGTTTTCGCGCACCTCCCATAGCTTCTCCTATATCGCTGTGTTTTCACGCACCTCTCATCCCTTCCCCAATATCTCTGTGATTTCGCGCACCTCCCAAGTCTTCCCCTATATCGCTGTGTTTTCCGGCACCTCTGATTCCTTCCCCGATACCGTTGTGTTTTTGCGCACCTCTCATACCTTCCCCTGTATCACTGTGTTTTCATGCACCTCTCATTCTGTCCCCTACATCGCTGCATTTTCGCGCACTCTCATAGCTTCCCCTATATCGACGTGTTTTCAAGCACCACTCATACCTACACGTATATCGCCGTGTGTTCACGCACCTCCCATAGCTTCTCCTATATCACCGTGTTTTCACGCACCTCTCATACCTTCCGCTATATCGCTTTGTTATCGCGCACCTCTCATAGCTTCCCTTCTATCGCTATGTTCTCGTGCACCTCTCATAGCTTTCCATATATTGCAATGTTTTCGCACACCTCTCATAGCTTCCCCCAAATCGCTGTGTTTTCGCACGCCTCTCATAGCTTCCCCTATATCACCGTGTTTTCCTGCACCTCGCATAGCTTCACCTCCACCACTATGTTTTCGCACACCTCTCATACCTTCCCCATATATCGCCGTTTTTTCACGCACCTCCCATAGCTCCCCCTATATTGCTGTGTTTTCTCACACCACTCATGCCTTCCCCTTTCTCGCTCTGTTTTCGTGCACCTCCCATAGCTTCCCATATATCGCTGTGTTTTTGCGCACCTCTCATGTCTTCCCCTATATCGCTGTGTTTTTGCTCACCTCTCATAGCTTTGCCTATATCGCCATATTCTCACACACCTCTCATACCTTAGGGGAAGGTATGAGAGGTGCGAAAAACACAGCGATATAGGGAAAGGTATGAGAGGTACATGAAAACAGAGCGATATCAGGGAAGGTTTGGGAAGTGAGCGAAAACAGGGCGATATAGAGGAAGATATGAGAGCTGCGCGAAGGCACAGTGATATAGGGGAAGGTATAAGAGGTGCATGAAAACACAGCGATATCGGGGAAGGTATGGGAGGTGCGTGAAAACAAGGCGATATAAGGAAAGGTATGAGAAGTGCGTGAAGGCACAGTGATATAGGGGATGCTATGGGACGTGCGCGAAAGCACAGTGATATAGGGGAAGGTATGAGAGGTGTGTGAGAACACGGCGATACTGGGGAATGTATCAGAGGTGCGAAAAAACACAGCGATATAAGGGAAGTAATGAGAGGAGCGAAAACATAGCGATATAGGTGAAGACATGAGAGGTGCGCGAAAATACGGCGATAACGGGGAAGCTATGAGAGGTGAGCAATAAAACAGCGATAAAGGTGAAGCTATGGGATGTGCACGAAAAGACAGCAATATAGGGGAATGTATGAAATGTGCATGAATACACGGCTATATAGGGGAAGCTATGAGAGGTGCACGAAAACACGGCGAAATAGGGGAAAGTATGAGAGGTGCGCGAAAACTTGTCGATTCATATAAATGCATCAGAGGTGCGAGAAAACACAGCGATGTAGGGGAAGTTATGAGAGGTGTGCAAAAACACAGCGATATAAGGGAATGTATGAGAAGTGCGCAAAAACACAGCGATGTAGGGGAAGGTATGAGAGGTGCACGAAAACACAGCGATATCGGGGAAGGTATGGGAGGTGCGCGAAAAGAGGGCGATATAGGGAACGTTATGAGAAATGCATGAAAAAACGGCAATATAGGGGAAATTATGAGAGGTGCGCGAAAACAGGGCGATATCGTGGAAGGTATGAGAGGTGCACGAAGGCACAGTGATATAGGGGAAGGTATGAGAGGTGAACGAAGGAACAGCGATATAGGGGATTCTAAGGGAGGTGCGCGAAAGCACAGTGATATTGGGGACGGTATGAGATGTGCATGAAAACACGGCTATATACGGGAAGCTATGAGAGGTGCATGAAAACATGGCCAAATAGGGGAAAGTATGAGAGGTGCGCGAAAAGTTGGCGATACATGGGAATGCATCAGAGGTGCGAGAAAACACAGCGATATAGGGGAAGCCATGAGAGGTGGGCGAAAACACAGCGATGTAGCAGAGGGTATGAGAGGTGTGCAAAAACACAGCAATATAGGGGAAGGTATGAGAGGTGTGCAAAAACACAGCAATATAGGGGAAGGTATGAGAGGTGCATGAAAACACAGCGATGTAGCGGAATCTATGGCAGGTGCACAAAAACACGGCGATGTAGTGGAAGGTATGAGAGGTGTGCAAAAACACAGAGATATAAGGGAAGGTATGAGAGGTGCGCGAAGGCACAGTGATATAGGGGAAGGTATGAGAGGTGCATGAAAACACAGCGATATCGGGGAAGGTATGGGAGGTGCGCGAAAACAGGGCGATATAGGGGACGTTATGAGATGTGCATGAAAGCACGGCAATATAGGGGAAGATATGAGAGGAGCGCAAAAATACAGCGATATAGGAGAAGTTATGAGAGGTGCGTGAAAACAGGGCGATTAGGGGAAGACATGAGAGGTGCGCGAAAACACGGCGATAAAGGGGAAGCTATGAGAGGTGAGCAATAAAACAGCGATAAAGGTGAAGCTATGGGATGTGCACGAAAAGACAGCAATATAGGGGAATGTATGAAATGTGCATGAATACACGGCGATATCGGGGAAGCCATGAGAGGTGCGCGAAAACACAGCGATATAGGGGAAGGTATGAGAGGTGTGCAAAAACACAGCGATATAGGGGAAGGTATGAGAGGTGCGCAAATACACAGTGATATAGGGGAAGTTCTGAGAGGTGCATGAAAACACAGCGATATCGGGGAAGGTATGGGAGGTGCGTGAAAACAGGGCGATATAGGGAAAGGTATGAGAAGTGCGTGAAGGCACAGTGATATAGGGGATGCTATGGGACGTGCGCGAAAGCACAGTGATATAGGGGAAGGTATGAGAGGTGTGCGAGAACACGGTGATACTGGGGAATTTATCAGAGGTGCGAAAAAACACAGCGACATAAGGGAAGTAATGAGAGGAGCGAAAACATAGCGATAGAAGTGAAGACATGAGTGGTGCGCGAAATCCCGGCGATATAGGGGAAGCTATGAGAGGTAAGCAATAACACAGTGATAAAGATGAAGCTATGGGATGTGCGTGACAAGACAGCAATATAGGGGAAGTTATGAGAGGTGCGTGAAAACAGCGATGTAGGGGAAAGTATGAGAGGTGCGCAAAAACACATCGATATAAGGGAAGGTATGAGAGGTGCACGAAGGCACAGTGATATAGGGGATGCTGTGGGAGGTGCGCGAATACAGAGCAATATAAGGGACGTTATGAGATGTGCATGAAAACACGGCAATATGGGGGAAGGTATGAGAGGTGCGCAAAAATGCTGCGATATAGGAGAAGTTATGAGAGGTGCATGAAAACACAGCGATATAGGGGAAGGCATGAGAGGTGCACTAAAACACAGCGATATAGGGGAATGTATGGGAGCTGCGCGTAAACAGGGCGATATAGGGGAAGGTATGAGAGGAGCGCTAAGGCACATCGATATAGGGGATGCTATGGCAGGTGCATGAAAACACAGTAACATAGAGGAAGACATGAGAGGTGCATGAAAACAGGGCAATATAGTGAAAGATATGGGATGTGTGCGAAAACATGGCGATACAGGGACAGTATGAGAGGTGCCCGAAAACACAGCGATATAGGGGACGCTATGGGACGTGCGCGAAAACACAGCGATATAGGGGAAATTATGAGAGGTGTGCGAGAACATGGCGATATAGGGTAAATTATGAGAGGTGCGCGAAAACATGGCGATACAAGGGAATGTATCAGAGGTGCGAGAAAACACAGCGATATAAGGGAAGTAATGAGAGAAGCGAAAACATAGCGATATAGGTGAAGACATGAGAGGTCCGCGAAAACACGGCGATATAGGGGAAGTTATGAGAGGTGAGCAATGACACAGCGATAAAGGTGAAGCTATGGTATGTGCGCCAAAACACACCGATATAGGGGACGGTATGAGATTGCGCCAAAACATGGCGATATAGGGGAAGCCATGAGAGGTGCGCGAAAACCCAGCGTATCGGGGAAGGTATCAGAGGTGCGCAAAAACACAGCAATATAGGAGAAGTTGTGAGAGGTGCCCGAAAACACAGCGATATAGGGGACGCTATGGGACGTGCGCGAAAACACAGTGATATAGCGGAATGTATGAGAGGTGTGCGAGAACACGGCGATATGGGGGAAATTATGAGAGGTGCGCGAAAACACGGCGATACAGGGGAATGTGTCAGAGTTGCGAGATAACACAGCGGTGTAAGGGAAGTAATGAGAGGAGCAAAAACATAGCGATATAGATGAAGACATGAGAGGTACGCGAAAACACGGCGATATAGTGGAAGCTATGAGAGGTGAGCAATAACACAGCGATAAAGGTGAAGATATGGGATGTGCGCGAAAAGACAACGATATAGGGGAAGGTATGAGAGGTGAGCGAAAACGCAGCGATGTAGGTGAAGCTATGGGATGAGCGCAAAAACACGGCGATATGGTGGAATGCCACAGAGGTGCAAGAAATCACAGCGATATAGGGGAAGTTATGAGAGAAGCGAAGGCACAGTGATATAGGGGAAGGTATGAGAGGTGCATGAAAACACAGCGATATCGGGGAAGGTATGGGAGGTGCGCGAAAACAGGGCGATATAGGGGACGTTATGAGATGTGCATGAAAGCACGGCAATATAGGGGAAGATATGAGAGGAGCGCAAAAATACAGCGATATAGGAGAAGTTATGAGAGGTGCGTGA